>NC_066580.1:295220314-295505314 GCF_024323335.1 Lathyrus oleraceus
AGGGACTTTCGCATGGATACTTTAGATGGCTTATTTTGGAAACTTTTGAACTCAAATTCCATTTCCCTTTGCATGGATCTATTATATGACATCAGTGGCATTTATGCAGCAATTGGAGTCAAATGCAATGAATATATTAGGCCTAGCACATGTCTATGAAGCCATGCGCTTGGATTTCTATTTTTCGCTCAAAATTCTAATGGCGTGAATACCATTTTCCATGACCTATATAATGAACTCATTAGCTTCAAATTGAAGGATCCCTTCTGCCCAAACCTTGCCAAGCAATCCCAGAACCACATTCCCTAGAATTTCTTGAGGATTTCATTGAAATCGAGTTCTTGATTCCACTTCTGTTTGGGGAAAAGAACTCCAAGAATTCATATCCATTTTCATCTCAATTGATCACTACAAGTAAAATGGGGAAGGACCAAGTGGAATTGCATCGAGATTAAGCCAAATTATTATAACCCGAAGGTGATTTTTTCCAAAATTTCAAGTCTTTGATTCTCTCTCAATTCTCCATTATTATACTTGTTTATTGGTTGTCTGAAGTCCTACCAATGTAGGCAACACGGTTGAGTTGCTTTGAGGTCAAATCGAAGCAACTCAGGTCGTGTACCTCAAAATTCAATGCTATGTATCTTTCAATATACTTGGAATTAGGAGAAATCGAGGCCAGATTCGAGCTCCTGAGCTTTTTCTCTTTAAAATGGTATGCTCACTTTTTATTTTAATGATTTTTGGTGGTGGACCAGTCCGGTGAGGTCCACCGGAGAAGATGACCGGAGCTAGGGCTCTGGTGGTGTGTTGGCACGTCTCCTGGCCTTCAGATCTTGTTCTCATGTTTTAATCGGATCCCTTGCTTTTAATTATCAAGCATGTGACACATTGATTTCAATGTACCACGGAACGCGCGCGCTTGGCCATCAGGTCTGTAACTTAATGAGGGAGATCTAATGGCTCGTGTTTTTTCTAATTTCTTTTTAATTTCTAATATTTCATTTAATCCACTTATTTTTTTTAATTCATATTAATTTCATTTTTAATCCAAATAATATGGGACTTTGAATAAAATTCTTTAAATATTTTCCTCTTCCATATGTTGAATTAAATGATTTTTCACTTGTTTTTAAATACTTTAGAATACTTCTGACATTCCAAAAATTCACATCAAAGATGTTCCCCTAGATGTCACCCTCTCAAAGCATCCAATATCACTTCATTTGGACGAGAATGGAGGGACTTGCGCATGGATACTTTAGATGGTTATTTTGGAAACTTTTGAACTCAAATTCCATTTCCCTTTGCATGGATCCATGTTATGACATCAGTGGCATTTATGCCGCAATTGGAGTCAAATGCAATGAATATATTGGGCCTAGCACATGTCTATGAAGCCATGCTCTTGGATTTCTATTTTTGGCTCAAAATTCTAATGGCGTGAATACCATTTTCAATGACCTATATAATGAACTCATTGGCTTCAAATTGAAGGATCCCTTCTGCCCAAACCTTGCCAAGCAATCCCAGAACCACATTCCCTAGAATTTCTTGAGGATTTCATTGAATTCGAGTTCTTGATTCCACTTCTGTTTGGGGACAAGAACTCCAAGAATTCATATCCATTTTCATCTCAATTGATCACTGCAAGTAAAATGGGGAAGGACCAAGTGGAATTGCATCGAGATTAAGCCAAATTATTATAACCCGAAGGTGATTTTTTCCAAAACTTCAAGTCTTTGATTCTCTCTCAATTCTCCATTATTATACTTCTTTATTGGTTGTCTGAAGTCCTACCAATGTAGGCAACACGATTGAGTTGCTTTGAGGTCAAATCGAAGCAACTAAGGTCGTGTACCTCAAAATTCAATTCTATATATCTTTCAATACACTTGGAATTAGGAGAAATTGAGGCCAGATTCGAGCTCCCGAGCTTTTTCTCTTTAAAATGGTATGCTCACTTTTTATTTTAATGATTTTTGGTGGTGGACCAGTCCGGTGAGGTCCACCGGAGAAGATGACCGGAGCTAGGGCTCCAGTGGTGTGTTG
Source organism: Lathyrus oleraceus (assembly GCF_024323335.1). Classification (NCBI taxonomy): domain Eukaryota; kingdom Viridiplantae; phylum Streptophyta; class Magnoliopsida; order Fabales; family Fabaceae; genus Lathyrus; species Lathyrus oleraceus. The sequence continues at coordinate 295,222,367 of NC_066580.1, forward strand.
GCACGTCTCCTGGCCTTCAGATCTTGTTCTCATGTTTTAATCGGATCCCTTGCTTTTAATTATCAAGCATGTGACACATTGATTACAATGTACCACGGAACGCGCGCGCTTGGCCATCAGGTCTGTAACTTAATGAGGGAGATCTAATGGCTCATGTTTTTTCTAATTTCTTTTTAATTTCTAATATTTCATTTAATCCACTTATTTTTTTTAATTCATATTAATTTCATTTTTAATCCAAATAATATGGGACTTTCAATAAAATTCTTTAAATATTTTCCTCTTCCATATGTTGAATTAAATGATTTTTCACTTATTTTTAAATACTTTAGAATACTTCTGACTTTCCAAAAATTCACATCAAAGATGTTCCCCTAGATGTCACCCTCTCAAAGCATCCAATATCACTTCATTTTGACGAGAATGGAGGGAATTGGGCTTGGATACTTTAGATGGCTTATTTTGGAAACTTTTGAACTCAAAATCCATTTCCCTTTGCATGGATCCATGTTATGACATCAGTGGCATTTATGCAGCAATTGGAGTCAAATGGAATGAATATATTGGGCCTAACACATGTCTATGAAGCCATGCGCTTGGATTTCTATTTTAGGCTCAAAATTCTAATGGCGTGAATACCATTTTCCATGACCTATATAATGAACTCATTGGATTCAAATTGAAGGATCCCTTCTGCCCAAACCTTGCCAAGCAATCCCAGAACCCCATTCCCTAGAATTTCTTGAGGATTTCATTGAAAATCGAGTTCTTGATTCCACTTCTGTTTGGGGACAAGAACTCCAAGAATTCATATCCATTTTCATCTCAATTGATCACTGCAAGCAAGAGGGAGAAGGACCAAGTGTAATTGCATCGAGATTAAGCCAAATCACTATAACGCGAAGGTGATTTTTTCCAAAATTTCAAGTCTTTGATTCTCTCTCAATTCTCCATTATTATACTTATTTATTGGTTGTCTGAAGTCCTACCAATGTAGGCAACAGGATTGAGTTGCTTTGCGGTCAAATCGAAGCAACTCAGGTCGTGTACCTCAAAATTGAATTCTTTGTATCTTCCAATATACTTGGAATTAGGAGAAATTGATGCCAGATTCAAGCTCCTGAACTTTTTCTCTTTAAAATGGTATGCTCACTTTTTATTTTAATGATTTTTGGTGGTGGACCAGCCCGGTGAGGTCCAGAGAAGAAGATGACCGGAGCTAGGGATCCAGTGGTGTGTTTGCACGTCTCTTGGCCTTCATCTTCTTCTCATGTTTTATTCGGATCCCTTGCTTTTAATTATCAAGCATGTGACACATTGACTCCAATGTACCACGGGACGCGTGGGCTTGGCCATCGGATCTGTCACTTAATGAGGGAGATCTAATGGCTAGTGGTTTTTCTAATTTCTTTTTAATTTCTAATATATCATTTAATCCAGTTTTTTTTTTAATTCAAATTAATTTCATTTTTCATCCAAAAAATATGGGACTTTCACCAAAATTCTATAAATATTTTCCTCTTCCATATGTTGAATTAAATGATTTTTGACTTGTTTTTAGATACTTTAAAATACTTCTGACTTTCCAAAAATTAACATCAAAGTTGTTCCCCTAGATGTCACCCTCTCAAAGCATCCAATATCACTTCATTTCGACGAGAATGGAGGGACTTGCGCATGGATACTTTAGATGGCTTATTTTGGAAACTTTTGAACTCAAATTCCATTTCCCTTTGCATGGATCCATGTTATGACATCAGTGGCATTTATGCAGCAATTGGAGTCAAATGCAATGATCATATTGGGCCTAGCACATGTCTATGCAGCCATGCGCTTGGATTTCTATTTTTGGCTCAAAATTCTAATGGCGTGAATACCATTTTCCATGACCAACATAATGAACTCATTGGCTTCAAATTGAAGGATCCCTTCTGCCCAAACCTTGCCAAGCAATCCCAGAACCCCATTCCCTAGAATTTCTTGAGGATTTCATTGAAATCGAGTTCTTATTGCCACTTTTGTTTGGGGACTAGAACTCCAAGAATTCATATCCATTTTCATCTCAATTGATCACTGCAAGCAAGAGGGGGAAGGACCAAGTGGAATTGCATCGAGATTAAGCCAAATCACTATAACCCGAAGGTGATTTTTTCCAAAATTTCAAGTCTTTGATTCTCTCTCAATTCTCCATTATTATACTTGTTTATTGGTTGTCTGAAGTCCTACCAATGTAGGCAACACGATTGAGTTGCTTTAAGGTCAAATCGAAGCAACTCAGGTCGTGTACCTCAAAATTCAATTCTTTGTATCTTTCAATATACTTGGAATTAGGAGAAATTGAGACCAGATTCAAGCTGCTGAGCTTTTTCTCTTTAAAATGGTATGCTCACTTTTTATTTTAATGATTTTTGGTGGTGGACCAGTCCGGTGAGGTCCACCGGAGAAGATGACCGGAGCTAGGGCTCTAGTGGTGTGTTGGCACGTCTCCTGGCCTTCAGATCTTGTTCTCTTGTTTTAATCGGATCCCTTGCTTTTAATTATCAAGCATGTGACACATTGACTCCAATGTACCACGGAACGCGTGCGCTTGGCCATCGGATCTGTCACTTAATGAGGTAGATCTAATGGCTCGTGTTTTTTCTAATTTCTTTTTAATTTCTAATATTTCATTTAATCCACTTATTTTTTTTAATTCATATTAATTTCAGTTTTAATCCAAAAAATATGGGACTTTCACCAAAATTCTTTAAATATTTTCCTCTTCCATATGTTGAATTAAATGATTTTTGACTTGTTTTTAAATACTTTAGAAAACTTTTGACTTTCCAAAAATTAACATCAAAGTTGTTCCCCTTGATGTCACCCTCTCAAAGCATCCAATATCACTTCATTTGGACGAAAATGGAGGGACTTGCGCATGGATACTTTAGATGGCTTATTTTGGAAACTTTTGAACTGAAATTCCATTTCCCTTTGCATGGATCCATGTTATGACATCAGTGGCATTTATGCAGCAATTGGAGTCAAATGCAATGATCATATTGGGCTTAGCACATGTCTATGCAGCCATGCGCTTGGATTTCTATTTTTGGCTCAAAATTCTAATGGCGTGAATACCATTTTCCATGACCTACATAATGAACTCATTGGCTTCAAATTGAAGGATCCCTTCTGTCCAAACCTTGCCAAGCAATCCCAGAACCCCATTCCCTAGAATTTCTTGAGGATTTCATTGAAATCGAGTTCTTGATGCCACTTTTGTTTCGGGACAAGAACTCCAAGAATTCATATCCATTTTCATCTCAATTGATCACTGCAAGCAAGAGGGTGAAGGACCAAGTGGAATTGCATCGAGATTAAGCCAAATCACTATAACCCGAAGGTGATTTTTTCGAAAATTTCAAGTCTTTGATTCTCTCTCAATTCTCCATTATTCTTCTTGTTTTTTGGTTGTCTGAAGTCCTACCAATGTAGGCAACACGATTGAGTTGCTTTGAGGTCAAATCGAAGCAACTCAGGTCGTGTACCTCAAAATTCAATTCTTTGTATCTTTCAATATACTTGAAATAAGGAGAAATTGAGGCCAAATTCAAGCTCCTGAGCTTTTTCTCTTTAAAATGGTATGCTCACTTTTTATTTTAATGATTTTTGGTGGTGGACCAGTCCGGTGAGGTCCACCGGAGAAGACGACCGGAGCTAGGGCTCCAGTGGTGTCTTGGCACGTCTCCTGGCCTTCAGATCTTGTTCTCATGTTTTAATCGGATCCCTTGCTTTTAATTATCAAGCATGTGACACATGGACTGCAATGTACCACGGAACGCGTGCGCTTGGCCATCGGATCTGTCATTTAATGAGGGAGATCTAATGGCTCGGTTTTTTTCTAATTTCCTTTTAATTTCTAATATTTCATTTAATCCACTTATTTTTTTTAATTCATAGTAATTTCAGTTTTAATACAAAAAATATGGGACTTTCACCAAAATTCTTTAAATATTTTCCTCTTCCATATGTTAAATTAAATGATTTTTGACTTGGTTTTAAATACTTTAGAATACTTTTGACTTTCCAAAATTAACATCAAAGTTGTTCCCCTTGATGTCCCCCTCTCAAAGCATCCAATATCACTTCATTTGGACGAGAATGGAGGGACTTGCGCATGGATACTTTAGATGGCTTATTTTGGAAACTTTTGAACTGAAATTCCATTTCCAAAATTTGCATGGATCCATGTTATGACATCAGTGGCATTCATGCAGCAATTGGAGTCAAATGCAATGATCATATTGGGCCTATCACATGTCTATGCAGCCATGCGCTTGGATTTCTATTCTTGGCTCAAAATTCAAATGGAGTGAATACCGTTTTCCATAAACTATGTAATGAACTCATTATCTTCAAATTGAAGGATCCCTTCTGCCCAAACCTTGCCAAGCAATCCCAGAACCCCATTCCCTAGAATTTCTTGAGGATTTCTTTGAAATCGAGTTCTTGATTCCACTTCTGTTTAGGTATAAGAACTCCAAGAATTCATATCCATTTTCATCTCAATTGATCACTGCAAGCAAGAGGGGGAAGGACCAAGTGGAATTGAATCGAGATTAAGCCAAATCACTATAACCCGAGGGTGATTTTTTCCAAATTTTCAAGTCTTTAATTCTCTCTCAATTCTTTATTATTCTACTTGATTATTGGTTGTCTGAAGTCCTACCAATGTAGGCAACACGATTGAGTTGCTTTGAGGTCAAATCGAAGCAACTCAGGACGTGTACCTTAAAATTCAATTCTTTGTATCTTTCAATATACTTGGAATTAGGAGAATTTGAGGCCAAGTTCGAGCTCCTGAGATTTTCTCTTTAAAATGGTATGCTCACTTTTTATTTTAATGAACTTTGGTGGTGTACCAGTCTAGTGAGGTCCCCCGGAGAAGATGACCGGAGCTAGGGCTCCGGTGGTGTGTTGGCACGTCTCTTGGCCCTCAGATCTGTCACTTAATGAGGGAGATATGATGTCGCGTGTTTTTTCTAATTTATTTTTAATTTTTAATTTTTCATTTAATCCACTTATTTTTTTTAATTCATATTAATTTCAGTTTTAATTCAAAAAATATGGGACTTTCACCAAAATTCTTTAAATATTTTCCTCTTCCATATGTTGAATTAAATGATTTTTGACTTTTTTTTAAATACTTTAGAATACTTTTGACTTTCCAAAAATAAAATCAAAGTTGTTCCGCTTGATGTCACCCTCTAAAAGCATCCAATATCACTTCATTTGGACGAGAATGGAGGGACTTGCGCATGGATACTTTAGATGGCTTATTTTGGAAACTTTTGAACTGAAATTCCATTTCCCTTTGCATGGATCCATGTTATGACATCAGTGGCATTTATGCAGCAATTGGAGTCAAATGCAATGATCATATTGGGCTTAGCACATGTCTATGCAGCCATGCGCTTGGATTTCTATTTTTGGCTCAAAATTCTAATGGCGTGAATACCATTTTCCTTGACCTATATAATGAACTCATTGGCTTCAAATGGAAGGATCCCTTCTGCCCAAACCTTGCCAAGCAATCCTAGAACCCCATTCCATAGAATTTCTTGAGGATTTCATTGAAATCGAGTTCTTGATTCCACTTCTGTTTGGGGACAAGAACTCCAATAATTCATATCCATTTTCATCTCAATTGATCACTGCAAGCAAGAGGGGGAAGGACCAAGTGGAATTGCATCGAGATTAAGCCAAATCACTATAACACGAAGGTGATTTTTTCCAAAATTTCAAGTCATTGATTATCTCTAAATTCTACATTTTTCTACTTGTTTATTGGTTGTCTGAAGTCCTACCAATGTAGGCAACACGATTGAGTTGCTTTAAGGTCAAATCGAAGCAACTCAGGTCGTGTACCTCAAAATTCAATTCTTTGTATCTTTCAATATACTTGAAATAAGGAGAAATTGAGGCCAAATTCAAGCTCCTGAGCTTTTTCTCTTTAAAATGGTATGCTCACTTTTTATTTTAATGATTTTTGGTGGTGGACCAGTCCGGTGAGGTCCACCGGAGAAGACGACCGGAGCTAGGGCTCCAGTGGTGTCTTGGCACGTCTCCTGGCCTTCAGATCTTGTTCTCATGTTTTAATCGGATCCCTTGCTTTTAATTATCAAGCATGTGACACATGGACTGCAATGTACCACGGAACGCGTGCGCTTGGCCATCGGATCTGTCATTTAATGAGGGAGATCTAATGGCTCGTGTTTTTTCTAATTTCCTTTTTAATTTCTAATATTTCATTTAATCCACTTATTTTTTTTAAATTCATAGTAATTTCAGTTTTAATACAAAAAATATGGGACTTTCACCAAAATTCTTTAAATATTTTCCTCTTCCATATGTTAAATTAAATGATTTTTGACTTGGTTTTAAATACTTTAGAATACTTTTGACTTTCCCAAAATTAACATCAAAGTTGTTCCCCTTGATGTCCCCCTCTCAAAGCATCCAATATCACTTCATTTGGACGAGAATGGAGGGACTTGCGCATGGATACTTTAGATGGCTTATTTTGGAAACTTTTGAACTGAAATTCCATTTCCAAAATTTGCATGGATCCATGTTATGACATCAGTGGCATTCATGCAGCAATTGGAGTCAAATGCAATGATCATATTGGGCCTATCACATGTCTATGCAGCCATGCGCTTGGATTTCTATTCTTGGCTCAAAATTCAAATGGAGTGAATACCGTTTTCCATAAACTATGTAATGAACTCATTATCTTCAAATTGAAGGATCCCTTCTGCCCAAACCTTGCCAAGCAATCCCAGAACCCCATTCCCTAGAATTTCTTGAGGATTTCTTTGAAATCGAGTTCTTGATTCCACTTCTGTTTAGGTATAAGAACTCCAAGAATTCATATCCATTTTCATCTCAATTGATCACTGCAAGCAAGAGGGGGAAGGACCAAGTGGAATTGAATCGAGATTAAGCCAAATCACTATAACCCGAGGGTGATTTTTTCCAAATTTTCAAGTCTTTAATTCTCTCTCAATTCTTTATTATTCTACTTGATTATTGGTTGTCTGAAGTCCTACCAATGTAGGCAACACGATTGAGTTGCTTTGAGGTCAAATCGAAGCAACTCAGGACGTGTACCTTAAAATTCAATTCTTTGTATCTTTCAATATACTTGGAATTAGGAGAATTTGAGGCCAAGTTCGAGCTCCTGAGATTTTTCTCTTTAAAATGGTATGCTCACTTTTTATTTTAATGAACTTTGGTGGTGTACCAGTCTAGTGAGGTCCCCCGGAGAAGATGACCGGAGCTAGGGCTCCGGTGGTGTGTTGGCACGTCTCTTGGCCCTCAGATCTGTCACTTAATGAGGGAGATATGATGGCGCGTGTTTTTTCTAATTTATTTTTAATTTTTAATTTTTCATTTAATCCACTTATTTTTTTTAATTCATATTAATTTCAGTTTTAATTCAAAAAATATGGGACTTTCACCAAAATTCTTTAAATATTTTCCTCTTCCATATGTTGAATTAAATGATTTTTGACTTGTTTTTAAATACTTTAGAATACTTTTGACTTTCCAAAAATTAAAATCAAAGTTGTTCCGCTTGATGTCACCCTCTAAAAGCATCCAATATCACTTCATTTGGACGAGAATGGAGGGACTTGCGCATGGATACTTTAGATGGCTTATTTTGGAAACTTTTGAACTGAAATTCCATTTCCCTTTGCATGGATCCATGTTATGACATCAGTGGCATTTATGCAGCAATTGGAGTCAAATGCAATGATCATATTGGGCTTAGCACATGTCTATGCAGCCATGCGCTTGGATTTCTATTTTTGGCTCAAAATTCTAATGGCGTGAATACCATTTTCCTTGACCTATATAATGAACTCATTGGCTTCAAATGGAAGGATCCCTTCTGCCCAAACCTTGCCAAGCAATCCTAGAACCCCATTCCATAGAATTTCTTGAGGATTTCATTGAAATCGAGTTCTTGATTCCACTTCTGTTTGGGGACAAGAACTCCAATAATTCATATCCATTTTCATCTCAATTGATCACTGCAAGCAAGAGGGGGAAGGACCAAGTGGAATTGCATCGAGATTAAGCCAAATCACTATAACACGAAGGTGATTTTTTCCAAAATTTCAAGTCATTGATTATCTCTAAATTCTACATTTTTCTACTTGTTTATTGGTTGTCTGAAGTCCTACCAATGTAGGCAACACGATTGAGTTGCTTTAAGGTCAAATCGAAGCAACTCAGGTCGTGTACCTCAAAATTCAATTCTTTGTATCTTTCAATATACTTGAAATAAGGAGAAATTGAGGCCAAATTCAAGCTCCTGAGCTTTTTCTCTTTAAAATGGTATGCTCACTTTTTATTTTAATGATTTTTGGTGGTGGACCAGTCCGGTGAGGTCCACCGGAGAAGACGACCGGAGCTAGGGCTCCAGTGGTGTCTTGGCACGTCTCCTGGCCTTCAGATCTTGTTCTCATGTTTTAATCGGATCCCTTGCTTTTAATTACCAAGCATGTGACACATGGACTGCAATGTACCACGGAACGCGTGCGCTTGGCCATCGGATCTGTCATTTAATGAGGGAGATCTAATGGCTCGTGTTTTTTCTAATTTCCTTTTAATTTCTAATATTTCATTTAATCCACTTATTTTTTTTAATTCATAGTAATTTCAGTTTTAATACAAAAAATATGGGACTTTCACCAAAATTCTTTAAATATTTTCCTCTTCCATATGTTAAATTAAATGATTTTTGACTTGGTTTTAAATACTTTAGAATACTTTTGACTTTCCAAAAATTAACATCAAAGTTGTTCCCCTTGATGTCACCCTCTCAAAGCATCCAATATCACTTCATTTGGACGAGAATGGAGGGACTTGCGCATGGATACTTTAGATGGCTTATTTTGGAAACTTTTGAACTGAAATTCCATTTCCAAAATTTGCATGGATCCATGTTATGACATCAGTGGCATTCATGCAGCAATTGGAGTCAAATGCAATGATCATATTGGGCCTAGCACATGTCTATGCAGCCATGCGCTTGGATTTCTATTCTTGGCTCAAAATTCAAATGGAGTGAATACCGTTTTCCATAAACTATGTAATGAACTCATTATCTTCAAATTGAAGGATCCCTTCTGCCCAAACCTTGCCAAGCAATCCTAGAACCCCATTCCATAGAATTTCTTGATGATTTCATTGAAATCGAGTTATTGATTCCACTTCTGTTTGGGGACAAGAACTCCAATAATTCATATCCATTTTCATCTCAATTGATCACTGCAAGCAAGAGGGGGAAGGACCAAGTGGAATTGCATCGAGATTAAGCCAAATCACTATAACCCGAAGGTGATTTTTTCCAAAATTTCAAGTCATTGATTATCTCTAAATTCTACATTTTTCTACTTGTTTATTGGTTGTCTGAAGTCCTACCAATGTAGGCAACACGATTGAGTTGCTTTAAGGTCAAATCGAAGCAACTCAGGTCGTGTACCTCAAATTTCAATTCTTTGTATCTTTCAATATACTTGGAATTAGGAGAAATTGAGGCCAGATTCAAGCTCCTGAGCTTTTTCTTTTTAAAATGGTATGCTCACTTTTTATTTTAATGATTTTTGGTGATGGACCAGTCCGGTGAGGTCCCCCGGAAATGATGACCGGAGCTAGGGCTCCGGTGGTGTGTTGGCACGTCTCTTGGCCCTCAGATATTGTTCTCATGTTTTAATCTGATCCCTTGCTTTTAATTATCAAGCACGTGACGCATTAGCTGCAATGTACCATAGAACGCGCGCGCTTGGTTATCAGATATATCACTTAATGAGGGAGATCTGATGGCTCATTTTTTTTCTAATTTCTTTTTAATTTCTAATTTTTCATTTAATCCACTTTTTTTTTAATTCATATTAATTTCATTTTTAATCCAAAAAATATGGGACTTTCACCAAAATTATTTAAATATTTTCCTCTTCCATATAATGAATTAAATGATTTTTGACTTGTTTTTAAATATTTTAAAATACTTCATATGGACGAGAATGGAGGGACTTGCGCATGGATACTTTAGATGGCTTTTTTTGGAAACATTTGAACTCAAACTCCATTTCCCTTTGCATGGATCCATGTTATGACATCAGTGGCATTTATGCAGCAATTGGAGTCAAATGCAATGATCATATTGGGCCAAGCACATGTCTATGAAGCCATGCACTTGGATTATTATTTTTTGCTCAAAATTCAAATGGAGTGAATACCATTTTCCATGACCTATATAATGAACTCATTGGCTTCAAATTGAAGGATCCCTTCTGCCCAAACCATGCCAAGAAATCCCAGAACCCCATTCCATAGAATTTTTTTAGGATTTCATTGAAACCGAGTTCTTGATTCCACTTCTGTTTGGGGACAAGAACTCCAAGGATTCATATCCATTTTCATCTCAATTGATCACTACAAGCAAGAGGGGGAAGGACCAAGTGAAATTGCATCGAGATTAAGCCAAATCACTATAACCCGAAGGTGATTTTTTCCAAAATTTCAAGTCTTTGATTCTCTCTCAATTCTCCATTATTATACTTGTTTATTGGTTGTCTAAAGTCCTACCAATGTAGGCTACACGATTGAGTTGCTTTGAGGTCAAATCGAAGCAACTCAGGTCGTGTACCTCAAAATTAAATTCTTTTGTATCTTTCAATATACTTGGAATTAGGAGAAATTGAGGCCAGATTCGAGATCTTGAGCTTTTTCTCTTTTAAATGGTATGCTCACTTTTTATTTTAATGATCTTTGGTAGTGGACCAGTCCGGTGACGTCCACCGGAGAAGATAACCAGAGATAGGGCTCCAGTGGTGTGGTGGCACGTCTCTTGGCCCTCAGATCTTGTTCTCATGTTTTAATCTGATCCCTTGCTTTTAATTATCAAGCACGTGACGTATTGACTGCAATGCACCACGGAACGCGCGCGCTTGGCCATCAGATCTGTCACTTAATGAGCGAGATTTGATGGCTCATGTTTTTTCTAATTTCTTTTTAATTTCTAATATTTCATTTAAACCATTTATTTTTTTTTATTCATATTAATTTCATTTTTAATCCAAAAAATATGGGACTTTCACCAAAATTCTTTAAATATTTTCCTCTTCCATACGTTGAATTAAATGAGTTTTGACTTGTTTTCAAAATATTTTAAAATACTTCTGAGTTTCCAAAAATTATCATCAAAGTTGTTCCCCTTGATGTCATCCTCTCAAAGCATCCAATATCACTTCATTTGGATGAGAATGGAGGGACTTGCGCATGGATACTTTAGATGGCTTATTTTGGAAACTTTTGAACTCAAATTCCATTTCCCTTCGCATGGATCCATGTTCTGACATTAATGGCATTTATGTAGCATTTGGAGTCAAATGCAATGATCATATTGGGCCTAGCACATGTCTATGAAGCCATGCACTTGGATTTCTAATTTTGGCTCAAAATTCAAATGGCGTGAATACCATTTTCCATGACCTATATAATGAACTCATTGGCTTCAAATTGAAGGATCCCTTCTACCCAAACCATGCCAAGTAATCCCAGAACCCCATTCCATAGAATTTTTTTAGGATTTCATTGAAACCGAGTTCTTGATTCCACTTCTGTTTGGGGACAAGAACTCCAAGAATTCATATCCATTTTCATCTCAATTGATCACTGCAAGCAAGAGGGGGAAGGACCAAGTGGAATTGCATCGAGATTAAGCCAAATCACTATAACCCGAAGGTGATTTTTTTCCAAAATTTGGAGTCTTTGATTCTCTCTCAATTCTCCATTATTATACTTGTTTATTGGTTGTCTAAAGTCCTACCAATGTAGGCTACACGATTGAGTTTCTTTGAGGTCAAATCGAAGCAACACAGGTCGTGTACCTCAAAATTCAATTCTTTGTATCTTTCAATATACTTGGAATTAGGATAAATTGAGGCCAGATTCGAGATCTTGAGCTTTTTCTCTTTTAAATGGTATGCTCACTTTTTATTTTAATGATCTTTGGTAGTGGACCAGTCCGGTGACGTCCACCGGAGAAGATAACCAGAGATACGGCTCCAGTGGTGTGGTGGCACGTCTCTTGGCCCTCAGATCTTGTTCTCATGTTTTAATCTGATCCCTTGCTTTTAATTATCAAGCACGTGACGCATTGACTGCAATGCACCACGGAACGCGCGCGCTTGGCCATCAGATCTGTCACTTAATGAGCGAGATTTGATGGCTCATGTTTTTTCTAATTTCTTTTTAATTTCTAATATTTCATTTAAACCATTATTTTTTTTTAATTCATATTAATTTCATTTTTAATCCAAAAAATATGGGACTTTCACCAAAATTCTTTAAATATTTTCCTCTTCCATACGTTGAATTAAATGAGTTTTGACTTGTTTTCAAAATATTTTAAAATACTTCTGAGTTTCCAAAAATTATCATCAAAGTTGTTCCCCTTGATGTCATCCTCTCAAAGCATCCAATATCACTTCATTTGGATGAGAATGGAGGGACTTGCGCATGGATACTTTAGATGGCTTATTTTGGAAACTTTTGAACTCAAATTCCATTTCCCTTCGCATGGATCCATGTTCTGACATTAATGGCATTTATGTAGCATTTGGAGTCAAATGCAATGATCATATTGGGCCTAGCACATGTCTATGAAGCCATGCACTTGGATTTCTAATTTTGGCTCAAAATTCAAATGGCGTGAATACCATTTTCCATGACCTATATAATGAACTCATTGGCTTCAAATTGAAGGATCCCTTCTACCCAAACCATGCCAAGTAATCCCAGAACCCCATTCCATATAATTTTTTTAGGATTTCATTGAAACCGAGTTCTTGATTCCACTTCTGTTTGGGGACAAGAACTCCAAGAATTCATATCCATTTTCATCTCAATTGATCACTGCAAGCAAGAGGGGGAAGGACCAAGTGGAATTGCATCGAGATTAAGCCAAATCACTATAACCCGAAGGTGATTTTTTCCAAAATTTGGAGTCTTTGATTCTCTCTCAATTCTCCATTATTATACTTGTTTATTGGTTGTCTAAAGTCCTACCAATGTAGGCTACACGATTGAGTTTCTTTGAGGTCAAATCGAAGCAACACAGGTCGTGTACCTCAAAATTCAATTCTTTGTATCTTTCAATATACTTGGAATTAGGATAAATTGAGGCCAGATTCGAGATCTTGAGCTTTTTCTCTTTTAAATGGTATGCTCACTTTTTATTTTAATGATCTTTGGTAGTGGACCAGTCCGGTGACGTCCACCGGAGAAGATAACCAGAGATACGGCTCCAGTGGTGTGGTGGCACGTCTCTTGGCCCTCAGATCTTGTTCTCATGTTTTAATCTGATCCCTTGCTTTTAATTATCAAGCACGTGACGCATTGACTGCAATGCACCACGGAACGCGCGCGCTTGGCCATCAGATCTGTCACTTAATGAGCGAGATTTGATGGCTCATGTTTTTTCTAATTTCTTTTTAATTTCTAATATTTCATTTAAACCATTTATTTTTTTTAATTCATATTAATTTCATTTTTAATCCAAAAAATATGGGACTTTCACCAAAATTCTTTAAATATTTTCCTCTTCCATACGTTGAATTAAATGAGTTTTGACTTGTTTTCAAAATATTTTAAAATACTTCTGAGTTTCCAAAAATTATCATCAAAGTTGTTCCCCTTGATGTCATCCTCTCAAAGCATCCAATATCACTTAATTTGGATGAGAATGGAGGGACTTGCGCATGGATACTTTAGATGGCTTATTTTGGAAACTTTTGAACTCAAATTCCATTTCCCTTCGCATGGATCCATGTTCTGACATTAATGGCATTTATGTAGCATTTGGAGTCAAATGCAATGATCATATTGGGCCTAGCACATGTCTATGAAGCCATGCACTTGGATTTCTAATTTTGGCTCAAAATTCAAATGGCGTGAATACCATTTTCCATGACCTATATAATGAACTCATTGGCTTCAAATTGAAGGATCCCTTCTACCCAAACCATGCCAAGTAATCCCAGAACCCCATTCCATATAATTTTTTTAGGATTTCATTGAAACCGAGTTCTTGATTCCACTTCTGTTTGGGGACAAGAACTCCAAGAATTCATATCCATTTTCATCTCAATTGATCACTGCAAGCAAGAGGGGGAAGGACCAAGTGGAATTGCATCGAGATTAAGCCAAATCACTATAACCCGAAGGTGATTTTTTCCAAAATTTGGAGTCTTTGATTCTCTCTCAATTCTCCATTATTATACTTGTTTTCTGGTTGTCTAAAGTCCTACCAATGTAGGCTACAAGATTGAGTTGCTTTGAGGTCAAATCGAAGCAACACAGGTCGTGTACCTCAAAATTCAATTCTTTGTATCTTTCAATATACTTGGAATTAGGATAAATTGAGGCCAGATTCGAGATCTTGAGCTTTTTCTCTTTTAAATGGTATGCTCACTTTTTATTTTAATGATCTTTGGTAGTGGACCAGTCCGGTGACGTCCACCGGAGAAGATAACCAGAGATAGGGCTCCAGTGGTGTGGTGGCACGTCTCTTGGCCCTCAGATCTTGTTCTCATGTTTTAATCTGATCCCTTGCTTTTAATTATCAAGCACGTGACGCATTGACTGCAATGCACCACGGAACGCGCGCGCTTGGCCATCAGATCTGTCACTTAATGAGGGAGATTTGATGGCTCATGTTTTTTCTAATTTCTTTTTAATTTCTAATATTTCATTTAAACCATTTATTTTTTTTAATTCATATTAATTTCAATTTTAATCCAAAAAATATGAAACTTTCACCAAAATTCTTTAAATATTTTCCTCTTCCATACGTTGAATTAAATGAGTTTTGACTTGTTTTCAAAATATTTTAAAATACTTCTGAGTTTCCAAAAATTATCATCAAAGTTGTTCCCCTTGATGTCATCATCTCAAAGCATCCAATATCACTTCATTTGGACGAGAATGGAGGGACTTGCGCATGGATACTTTAGATGGCTTATTTTGGAAACTTTTGAACTCAAATTCCATTTCCCTTCGCATGGATCCATGTTCTGACATTAATGGCATTTATGTAGCATTTGGAGTCAAATGCAATGATCATATTGGGCCTAGCACATGTCTATGAAGCCATGCACTTGGATTTCTAATTTTGGCTCAAAATTCAAATGGCGTGAATACCATTTTCCATGACCTATATAATGAACTCATTGGCTTCAAATTGAAGGATCCCTTCTACCCAAACCATGCCAAGTAATCCCAGAACCCCATTCCATATAATTTTTTTAGGATTTCATTGAAACCGAGTTCTTGATTCCACTTCTGTTTGGGGACAAGAACTCCAAGAATTCATATCCATTTTCATCTCAATTGATCACTGCAAGCAAGAGGGGGAAGGACCAAGTGGAATTGCATCGAGATTAAGCCAAATCACTATAACCCGAAGGTGATTTTTTCCAAAATTTGGAGTCTTTGATTCTCTCTCAATTCTCCATTATTATACTTGTTTTCTGGTTGTCTAAAGTCCTACCAATGTAGGCTACAAGATTGAGTTGCTTTGAGGTCAAATCGAAGCAACACAGGTCGTGTACCTCAAAATTCAATTCTTTGTATCTTTCAATATACTTGGAATTAGGATAAATTGAGGCCAGATTCGAGATCTTGAGCTTTTTCTCTTTTAAATGGTATGCTCACTTTTTATTTTAATGATCTTTGGTAGTGGACCAGTCCGGTGACGTCCACCGGAGAAGATAACCAGAGATAGGGCTCCAGTGGTGTGGTGGCACGTCTCTTGGCCCTCAGATCTTGTTCTCATGTTTTAATCTGATCCCTTGCTTTTAATTATCAAGCACGTGACGCATTGACTGCAATGCACCACGGAACGCGCGCGCTTGGCCATCAGATCTGTCACTTAATGAGGGAGATTTGATGGCTCATGTTTTTTCTAATTTCTTTTTAATTTCTAATATTTCATTTAAACCATTTATTTTTTTATTCATATTAATTTCAATTTTAATCCAAAAAATATGAAACTTTCACCAAAATTCTTTAAATATTTTCCTCTTCCATACGTTGAATTAAATGAGTTTTGACTTGTTTTCAAAATATTTTAAAATACTTCTGAGTTTCCAAAATTATCATCAAAGTTGTTCCCCTTGATGTCATCATCTCAAAGCATCCAATATCACTTCATTTGGACGAGAATGGAGGGACTTGCGCATGGATACTTTAGATGGCTTATTTTGGAAACTTTTGAACTCAAATTCCATTTCCCTTCGCATGGATCCATGTTCTGACATTAATGGCATTTATGTAGCATTTGGAGTCAAATGCAATGATCATATTGGGCCTAGCACATGTCTATGAAGCCAAGCACTTGGATTTCTAATTTTGGCTCAAAATTCAAATGGCGTGAATACCATTTTCCATGACCTATATAATGAACTCATTGGCTTCAAATTGAAGGATCCCTTCTGCCCAAACCATGCCAAGCAATCCCAGAACCCCATTCCATAGAATTTTTTTAGGATTTCATTGAAACCGAGTTCTTGATTCCACTTCTGTTTGGGGACAAGAACTCCAAGAATTCATATCCATTTTCATCTCAATTGATCACTGCAAGCAATAGGGGGAAGGACCAAGTGGAATTGCATCGAGATTAAGCCGAATCACTATAACCCGAAGGTGATTTTTTCCAACATTTCATGTCTTTGATTCTCTATCAATTCTCCATTTCTCTACTTGTTTATTGGTAGTCTAAAGTCCTACCAAAATTTGAAGTATTTTTTTTAATTCATATTAATTTCATTCTTAATCCAAAAAATATGGGATTTTCACCAAAATTATTCAAATATTTTCCTCTTCCATATAATGAAATAAATGATTTTTGACTTGTTTTTAAATGATTTAAAACACTTCTGACTTTCCAAAAATTAACATCAAAGTTGTTCCCCTTGATGTCACCTTCTCAAAGCATCAATAATCACATCATTCGGACGAGAATGGAGGGACTTGCGCATGGATACTTTAGATCGCTTATTTTAGAAACTTTTGAACTCAAATTCCATTTCCCTTTGCATGGATCCATGTTATGACATCAATGGCATTTATGTAGCAATTGGAGTCAAATGCAATGATGATATTGGGCCTAACACATGTCTATGTAGCCATGCACTTGGATTTCTATTTTTGGCTCAAAATTCAAATGGCGTGAATACCATTTTCCATGACCTATATAATGAACTCATTAGCTTCAAATCGAAGGATCCCTTCTGCCCATACCATGCCAAGCAATCCCAGAACCCCATTCCCTAGAATTTCTTGAGGATTTCATTGAAATCGAGTTATGGATTCCACTTCTGTTTGGGGACAGGAACTCCAAGAATTCATATTCATTTCATCTCAATTGATCACTGCAAGCAAGAGGGGGAAGGACCAAGTGAAATTGCATCGCGATCAAGCCAAATCACTATAACCCGAAGGTGATTTTGTTCAAAAATTTCAAGTCTTTGATTCTCTCTCAATTCTCCATTAGTCTACTTGTTTATTGGTTGTCTGAAGTCCTACCAATGTAGGCAACACGATTGAGTTGCTTTGAGGTCAAATTGAAGCAACTCTGGTTGTGTACCTCAAAATTCAATTCTTTGGATCTTTCAATATACTTGGAATTAGGAGAAATTGAGGCCAAATCAGAGTTCCTGTGCTTTTTCTCCTTAAATTGAGAAATTGAGGCCAAATCAGGTGACCGGAGCTAGGGCTCCGGTGGTGTGTTGGCACGTCTCCTGGCCCTCAGATCTTGTTCTTGTGTTTTAATTTGATCACTTGCTTTTAATTATCAAGCATATGACGCATTGATTGCAATGTACCAAGGAACGCGCGCGCTTGGCCATTAGATCTATCACTTAATGAGGGAGATCTCATGGCTCGTGTTTTTCTAATTTCTTTTTAATTTCTAATTTTTCATTTAATCCACTTATTTTGTTTAATTCATATTAATTTAATTTTTAATCCAAAGTATATGAGACTTTCACCAAAATTCTTTAAATATTTTCCTCTTCCATATAATGAACTAAATGATTTTTGACTTGTTTTTAAATATTTTAAAATACTTCTGACTTTCCAAAAATTAACATCAAACTTGTTCCCCTTGATGTCACCCTCACAAAGCATCCAATATCACTTCATATGGACGAGAGTGGAGGGACTTGCGCATGGATACTTTAGATGGCTTATTTTGGAAACTTTTGAACTCATATTCCATTTCCCTTAGCATGGATCCATGTTATGACATCAGTGGCATTTAGGCAGCAATAAGAGTCAAATGCAATGATCATATTGGCCCTAGCACATGTCTATGCAGCCATGCACTTGGATTTCTATATTTGGCTCAAAATTCAAATGGCATGAATACCATTTTCCATGACCTATATAATAAACTTATTGGCTTCAAATTGAAGGATCCCTTCTGCCCAAACCTTTCCAAGCAATCTCAGAACCACATTCCATAGAATTTCTTGAGGATTTCATTGAAATCGAGTTCTTTATTCCACTTCTGTTTGGGGACAAGAACTCCAAGAATTCATATCCATTTTCATCTCAATTGATCACTGCAAGCAATAGGGGGAAGGACCAAGTGGAATTGCATCGAGATTAAGCCAAATCACTATAACCCGAAGATGATTTTTTCCAAAATTTCAAGTCTTCGATTCTCTCTCAAGTCTCCATTATTCTACTTGTTTATTGGTTGTCTGAAGTCCTACCAATGTAGGCAACACGATTGTAATACCCCGTGTTTTCTTAAATGCCTAAACTCCAATTAATTGAGACCAACTGAGTTCCTATGTGCTCTAAAAGTTGTCAATTGGGATAAATAGAGCAAATAGTGAGTTCAGGTTGACTTAATTAATATTATTTGGAACTGACCTTTTATTAATTGGGACATTTTGGTAACACTAATAATGGGTCAATAGCTCCGGTAGAGCAAATACTACAAGTGTTGTGTCACTTGAGATATTTGTTACTACCTGTAACCTTTTCCAACCACATGTTAGTTGTGGTAATTGGGCACCACATGTTAATATCTCTTACCTACTACCACCATAAGCCACTTTACTTGTTCTATGTATCAGGAAGTATAGGAAGAATCAGATCTATCACTTATGAGGGAGATCTGATGGATCGTGTTTTTTCTAATTTCTTTTTAATTTCTAATTTTTCATTTAATCCACTTGTTGTGGGATTAATTATATATTAATTTCATTTTTAATTCAAAAAATATGGGACTTTCACAAAACTTCTTTAAATATTTTCCTCTTCCATATGTTGAATTAAATGATTTTTGACTTGTTTTTAAATATATTAAAATACTTCTGACTTTCCAAAATAAACATCAAAGTTGTTCCCCTTGATGTCACCCTCTTAAAGCATCCAATATCATTTCATTTGGACGAGAATGGAGGGACTTGCGCATGGATACTTTAGATGGCTTATTTGGGAAACTTTTGAACTCAAATTCCATTTCCCTTTGCATGGATCCACGTTATGACATCGGTTGTATTTATGCAGCAATTGGAGTCAAATACTATGATCATATTGGGCCTAACACATGTCTATGCAGCCATGCACTTGGATTTCTATTTTTGGCTCAATTCAAATGTGAGGAATACCATTTTCCATGACCTATATAATGAATTTATTGGCTTCAAATTGAAGGATCCCTTCTGCCCAAACCTTGCCAAGCAATCCCAGAACCCCATTCCATAGAATTTCTTGAGGATTTCATTGAAATCTAGTTCTTGATTCCACTTCTGTTTGGGGACAAGAACTCCAAGAATTCAAATCCATTTTCATCTCAACTGATCACTGCAAGAAAGTGGGGGAAGGACCAAGTAGAATTGCATCGAGATTAAGCAAAATCACTATAACCCGAAGGTGATTTTTTCCAAAATTTCAATTCTTTCATTCTCTCTTAATTCTCCATTACTCTACTTGTTTATTGGTTGTCTAAAGTACTACCAATGTAGGCAACACAATTGAGTTGCTTTGAGGTCAAATCGAAGCAACTCAGGTTGTGTACCACAAAATTCAAATCTTTGTATCTTTCAATATACTTGGAATTAGGAGAAATTGAGGCCAAATTCGAGCTCCTGGGCTTTTTCTCTTTAAAACGGTATGCTCACTTTTTATTTTAATGATCTTTGGTGGTGGACCAGTCCGGTGAAGTCCACCGGAGAAGATGACCGGAGCTAGGGTTCTGGTGGTGTGATGGAATGTCTCCTGGACCTCAGATCTTGTTCTAATGTTTTAATCTGATCCATTGCTTTTAATTATCAAGCATGTGACGCATTGACTACAATGTACCATGGAACGCGTGGTCATCAGATCTGTCACTTAATGACGGAGATCTGATGGCTCGTGTTTTTTCTAATTTCTTTTTAATTTCTAATTTTTTATTTAATCCACTTGTTTTGTTTAATTCATATTAATTTCATTTTTAATTCAAAAAATATGGGACTTTCACCAAAATTCTTTAAATATTTTCCTCTTCCATATGTTGAATTAAATGATTTTTGAATTGTTTTTAAATATATAAAAATACTTCTGACTTTCCAAAAATAAACATCAAAGTTGTTCCCCTTGATGTCACCCTCTTAAAGCATCCAATATCATTTCATTTGGACGAGAATGGAGGGACTTATGCATGGATACTTTAGATGGCTTATTTGGGAAACTTTTGAACTCAAATTCCATTTCCCTTAGCAAGGATCCATGTTATGACATCGATGGTATTTATGCAGTAATTGGAGTCAAATAATATGATCATATTGGGCCTAACACATGTCTATGCAGCCATGCACTTGGATTTCTATTTTTGGCTCAATTCAAATGGCAGGAATACCATTTTCCATGACCTATATAATGAACTTATTGGCTTCAAATTGAAGGATCCCTTCTGCCCAAACCTTGCCAAGGAATCCCAGAACCCCATTCCATAGAATTTCTTGAGGATTTCATTGAAATCTAGTTCTTGATTCCACTTCTGTTTGGGGACAAGAACTCCAAGAATTCAAATCCATTTTCATCTCAATTGATCACTGCAAGAAAGTGGGGGAAGGACCAAGTAGAATTGCATCGAGATTAAGCAAAATCACTATAACCCGAAGGTGATTTTTTCCAAAATTTCAAGTCTTTGATTCTCTCTTAATTCTCCATTATTCTACTTGTTTTTGGTTGTCTGAAGTACTACCAATGTAGGCAACACAATTGAGTTGCTTTGAGGTCAAATCGAAGCAACTCAGGTTGTGTACCTCAAAATTCAATTCTCTGTATCTTTCAATATACTTGGAATTAGGAGATTGAGACCAGATTCGAGCTCCAGAGCTTTTTCTCTTTAAAATGGTATGCTCACTTTTTATTTTAATGAACTTTGGTGGTGGACCAGTCAGGTGAGGTCCACCGGAGAAGATGACCGGAGTTAGGGCTCCGGTGGTGTGATGGAACGTCTCCTGGCCCTCAGATCTTGGTCTCATTTTTTATCTGATCCCTTGCTTTTATTTATCAAGCATGTGACGCATTGACTGCAATGTACCATGGAACGTGTGCGCTTGGTCATCAGATATATCACTTAATGAGGGAGATCTGATGGCTCGTTTTTTTTCTAATTTCTTTTTAATTTCTAATTTTTCATTTAATCCACTTGTTTTGGTTAATTCATATTAATTTCATTTTTAATTCAAAAAATATGGGACTTTCACCAAAATTCTTTAAATATTTTCCTCTTCCATATGTTGAATTAAATGATTTTTGACTTGTTTTTAAATATATTAAAATACTTCTGACTTTCCAAAAATAAACATCAAAGTTGTTCCCCTTGATGTCACCCTCTTAAAGCATCCAATATCATTTCATTTGGACGAGAATGGAGGGACTTGCGCATGGATACTTTAGATGGCTTATTTGGGAAACTTTTGAACTCAAATTCCATTTCCCTTTGCATGGATCCATGTTATGACATCGGATGTATTTATGCAGCAATTGGAGTCAATACTATGATCATATTGGGCCTAACACATGTCTATGCAGCCATGCACTTGGATTTCTATTTTTGGCTCAATTCAAATGGAGGAATACCATTTTCCATGACCTATATAATGAACTTATTGGCTTCAAATTGAAGGATCCCTTCTGCCCAAACCTTGCCAAGCAATCCCAGAACCCCATTCCATAGAATTTCTTGAGGATTTCATTGAAATCTAGTTCTTGATTCCACTTCTGTTTGGGGACAAGAACTCCAAGAATTCAAATCCATTTTCATCTCAATTGATCACTGCAAGAAAGTGGGGGAAGGACCAAGTAGAATTGCATCGAGATTAAGCAAAATCACTATAACCCGAAGGTGATTTTTTCCAAAATTTCAAGTCTTTGATTCTCTCTTAATTCTCCATTATGTCTACTGTTTTTTGGTTGTCTGAAGTACTACCAATGTAGGCAACACAATTGAGTTGCTTTGAGGTCAAATCGAAGCAACTCAGGTTGTGTACCACAAAATTCAAATCTTTGTATCTTTCAATATACTTGGAATTAGGAGAAATTGAGGCCAAATTCGAGCTCCTGGGCTTTTTCTCTTTAAAACGGTATGCTCACTTTTTATTTTAATGAACTTTGGTGGTGGACCAGTCCGGTGAGGTCCACCGGAGAAGATGACCGGAGCTAGGGTTCTGGTGGTGTGATGGAATGTCTCCTGGACCTCAGATCTTGTTCTAATGTTTTAATCTGATCCATTGCTTTTAATTATCAAGCATGTGACGCATTGACTGCAATGTACCATGGAACGCGTGGTCATCAGATCTGTCACTTAATGAGGGAGATCTGATGGCTCGTGTTTTTTCTAATTTCTTTTTAATTTCTAATTTTTCATTTAATCCACTTGTTTTGTTTAATTCATATTAATTTCATTTTTAATTCAAAAAATATGGGACTTTCACCAAAATTCTTTAAATATTTTCCTCTTCCATATGTTGAATTAAATGATTTTTGAATTGTTTTTAAATATATAAAAATACTTCTGACTTTCCAAAAATAAACATCAAAGTTGTTCCCCTTGATGTCACCCTCTTAAAGCATCCAATATCATTTCATTTGGACGAGAATGGAGGGACTTCCGCATGGATACTTCAGATGGCTTATTTGAGAAACTTTTGAACTCAAATTCCATTTCCCTTTGCATGGATCCATGTTATGACATCGGTGGTATTTATGCAGCAAATGGAGTCAAATACTATGATCATATTGGGCCTAACACATGTCTATGCAGCCATGCACTTGGATTTCTATTTTTGGCTCAATTCAAATGGCAGGAATACCATTTTCCATGACCTATATTATGAACTTATTGGCTTCAAATTGAAGGATCCCTTCTGCCCAAACCTTGCCAAGCAATCCCAGAACCCCATTCCATAGAATTTCTTGAGGATTTCATTGAAATCTAGTTCTTGATTCCACTTCTGTTTGGGACAAGAACTCCAAGAATTCAAATCCATTTTCATCTCAATTGATCACTGCAAGAAAGTGGGGAAGGACCAAGTAGAATTGCATCGAGATTAAGCAAAATCACTATAACCCGAAGGTGATTTTTTCCAAAATTTCAAGTCTTTGATTCTCTCTTAATTCTCCATTATTCTACTTGTTTTTTGGTTGTCTGAAGTACTACCAATGTAGGCAACACAATTGAGTTGCTTGGAGGTCAAATCGAAGCAACTCAGGTTGTGTACCACAAAATTCAAATCTTTGTATCTTTCAATATACTTGGAATTAGGAGAAATTGAGGCCAAATTCGAGCTCCTGGGCTTTTTCTCTTTAAAACGGTATGCTCACTTTTTATTTTAATGAACTTTGGTGGTGGACCAGTCCGGTGAGGTCCACCGGAGAAGATGACCGGAGCTAGGGTTCTGGTGGTGTGATGGAATGTCTCCTGGACCTTAGATCTTGTTCTCATGTTTTAATATGATCCATTGCTTTTAATTATCAACCATGTGACGCATTGACTGCAATGTACCATGGAACGCGTGGTCATCAGATCTGTCACTTATGAGGGAGATCTGATGGCTCGTGTTTTTTCTAATTTCTTTTTAATTTCTAATTTTTCATTTAATCCACTTGTTTTGGTTAATTCATATTAATTTCATTTTTAATTCAAAAAATATGGGACTTTCACCAAAATTCTTTAAATATTTTCCTCTTCCATATGTTGAATTAAATGATTTTTGACTTGTTTTTAAAATATATTAAAATACTTCTGACTTTCCAAAAATAAACATCAAAGTTGTTCCCCTTGATGTCACCCTCTTAAAGCATCCAATATCATTTCATTTGGACGAGAATGGAGGGACTTGCGCATGGATACTTTAGATGGCTTATTTGGGAAACTTTTGAACTCAAATTCCATTTCCCTTTGCATGGATCCATGTTATGACATCGGTGGTATTTATGCAGCAATTGGAGTCAAATACTATGATCATATTGGGCCTAACACATGTCTATGCAGCCATGCACTTGGATTTCTATTTTTGGCTCAATTCAAATGGCATGAATACCATTTTCCATGACCTATATAATGAACTTATTGGCTTCAAATTGAAGGATCCCTTCTGCCCAAACCTTGCCAAGCAATCCCAGAACCCCATTCCATAGAATTTCTTGAGGATTTCATTGAAATCTAGTTCTTGATTCCACTTCTGTTTGGGGACAAGAACTCCAAGAATTCAAATCCATTTTCATCTCAATTGATCACTGCAAGAAAGTGGGGGAAGGACCAAGTAGAATTGCATCGAGATTAAGCAAAATCACTATAACCCGAAGGTGATTTTTTCCAAAATTTCAAGTCTTTGATTCTCTCTTAATTCTCCATTATTCTACTTGTTTTTTGGTTGTCTGAAGTACTACCAATGTAGGCAACACAATTGAGTTGCTTTGAGGTCAAATCGAAGCAACTCAGGTTGTGTACCACAAAATTCAAATCTTTGTATCTTTCAATATACTTGGAATTAGGAGAAATTGAGGCCAAATTCGAGCTCCTGGGCTTTTTCTCTTTAAAACGGTATGCTCACTTTTTTTTTTAATGAACTTTGGTGGTGGACCAGTCCGGTGAGGTCCACCGGAGAAGATGACCGGAGCTAGGGTTCTGGTGGTGTGATGGAATGTCTCCTGGACCTCAGATCTTGTTCTCATGTTTTAATATGATCCATTGCTTTTAATTATCAACCATGTGACGCATTGACTGCAATGTACCATGGAACGCGTGGTCATCAGATCTGTCACTTAATGAGGGAGATCTGATGGCTCGTGTTTTTTCTAATTTCTTTTTAATTTCTAATTTTTCATTTAATCCACTTGTTTTGGTTAATTCATATTAATTTCATTTTTAATTCAAAAAATATGGGACTTTCACCAAAATTCTTTAAATATTTTCCTCTTCCATATGTTGAATTAAATGATTTTTGACTTGTTTTTAAATATATTAAAATACTTCTGACTTTCCAAAAATAAACATCAAAGTTGTTCCCCTTGATGTCACCCTCTTAAAGCATCCAATATCATTTCATTTGGACGAGAATGGAGGGACTTGCGCATGGATACTTTAGATGGCTTATTTGGGAAACTTTTGAACTCAAATTCATTTCCCTTTGCATGGATCCATGTTATGACATCGGTTGTATTTATGCAGCAATTGGAGTCAAATACTATGATCATATTGGGCCTAACACATGTCTATGCAGCCATGCACTTGGATTTCTATTTTTGGCTCAATTCAAATGGCAGGAATACCATTTTCCATGACCTATATAATGAACTTATTGGCTTCAAATTGAAGGATCCCTTCTGCCCAAACCTTGCCAAGCAATCCCAGAACCCCATTCCATAGAATTTCTTGAGGATTTCATTGAAATCTAGTTCTTGATTCCACTTCTGTTTGGGGACAAGAACTCCAAGAATTCAAATCCATTTTCATCTCAATTGATCACTGCAAGAAAGTGGGGGAAGGACCAAGTAGAATTGCATCGAGATTAAGCAAAATCACTATAACCCGAAGGTGATTTTTTCCAAAATTTCAAGTCTTTGATTCTCTCTTAATTCTCCATTATTCTACTTGTTTTTTGGTTGTCTGAAGTACTACCAATGTAGGCAACACAATTGAGTTGCTTTGAGGTCAAATCGAAGCAACTCAGGTTGTGTACCACAAAATTCAAATCTTTGTATCTTTCAATATACTTGGAATTAGGAGAAATTGAGGCCAAATTCGAGCTCCTGGGCTTTTTCTCTTTAAAACGGTATGCTCACTTTTTATTTTAATGAACTTTGGTGGTGGACCAGTCCGGTGAGGTCCACCGGAGAAGATGACCGGAGCTAGGGTTCTGGTGGTGTGATGGAATGTCTCCTGGACCTCAGATCTTGTTCTCATGTTTTAATATGATCCATTGCTTTTAATTATCAAGCATGTGACGCATTGACTGCAATGTACCATGGAACGCGTGGTCATCAGATCTGTCACTTAATGAGGGAGATCTGATGGCTCGTGTTTTTTCTAATTTCTTTTTAATTTCTAATTTTTCATTTAATCCACTTGTTTGGTTAATTCATATTAATTTCATTTTAATTCAAAAAATATGGGACTTTCACCAAAATTCTTTAAATATTTTCCTCTTCCATATGTTGAATTAAATGATTTTTGACTTGTTTTTAAATATATTAAAATACTTCTGACTTTCCAAAAATAAACATCAAAGTTGTTCCCCTTGATGTCACCCTCTTAAAGCATCCAATATCATTTCATTTGGACGAGAATGGAGGGACTTGCGCATGGATACTTTAGATGGCTTATTTGGGAAACTTTTGAACTCAAATTCAATTTCCCTTTGCATGGATCCATGTTATGACATCGGTTGTATTTATGCAGCAATTGGAGTCAAATACTATGATCATATTGGGCCTAACACATGTCTATGCAGCCATGCACTTGGATTTCTATTTTTGGCTCAATTCAAATGGCAGGAATACCATTTTCCATGACCTATATAATGAACTTATTGGCTTCAAATTGAAGGATCCCTTCTGCCCAAACCTTGCCAAGCAATCCCAGAACCCCATTCCATAGAATTTCTTGAGGATTTCATTGAAATCTAGTTCTTGATTCCACTTCTGTTTGGGGACAAGAACTCCAAGAATTCAAATCCATTTTCATCTCAATTGATCACTGCAAGAAAGTGGGGGAAGGACCAAGTAGAATTGCATCGAGATTAAGAAAAATCACTATAACCCGAAGGTGATTTTTTCCAAAATTTCAAGTCTTTGATTCTCTCTTAATTCTCCATTATTCTACTTGTTTTTTGGTTGTCTGAAGTACTACCAATGTAGGCAACACAATTGAGTTGCTTTGTGGTCAAATCGAGCAACTCAGGTTGTGTACCACAAAATTCAAATCTTTGTATCTTTCAATATACTTGGAATTAGGAGAAATTGAAGGCAAATTCGAGCTCCTGGGCTTTTTCTCTTTAAAACGGTATGCTCACTTTTTATTTTAATGAACTTTGGTGGTGGACCAGTCCGGTGAGGTCCACCGGAGAAGATGACCGGAGCTAGGGTTCTGGTGGTGTGATGGAATGTCTCCTGGACCTCATATCTTGTTCTCATGTTTTAATATGATCCATTGCTTTTAATTATCAACCATGTGACGCATTGACTGCAATGTACCATGGAACGCGTGGTCATCAGATCTATCACTTTATGAGGGAGATCTGATGGCTCGTGTTTTTTCTAATTTCTTTTTAATTTCTAATTTTTCATTTAATCCACTTGTTTTGTTTAATTCATATTAATTTCATTTTTAATTCAAAAAATATGGGACTTTCACCAAAATTCTTTAAATATTTTCCTCTTCCATATGTTGAATTAAATGATTTTTGAATTGTTTTTAAATATATAAAAATACTTCTGACTTTCCAAAAATAAACATCAAAGTTGTTCCCCTTGATGTCACCCTCTTAAAGCATCCAATATCATTTCATTTGGACGAGAATGGAGGGACTTGCGCATGGATACTTTAGATGGCTTATTTGGGAAACTTTTGAACTCAAATTCAATTTCCCTTTGCATGGATCCATGTTATGACATCGGTTGTATTTATGCAGCAATTGGAGTCAAATACTATGATCATATTGGGCCTAACACATGTCTATGCAGCCATGCACTTGGATTTCTATTTTTGGCTCAATTCAAATGGCAGGAATACCATTTTCCATGACCTATATAATGAACTTATTGGCTTCAAATTGAAGGATCCCTTCTGCCCAAACCTTGCCAAGCAATCCCAGAACCCCATTCCATAGAATTTCTTGAGGATTTCATTGAAATCTAGTTCTTGATTCCACTTCTGTTTGGGGACAAGAACTCCAAGAATTCAAATCCATTTTCATCTCAATTGATCACTGCAAGAAAGTGGGGGAAGGACCAAGTAGAATTGCATCGAGATTAAGCAAAATCACTATAACCCGAAGGTGATTTTTTCCAAAATTTCAAGTCTTTGATTCTCTCTTAATTCTCCATTATTCTACTTGTTTTTTGGTTGTCTGAAGTACTACCAATGTAGGCAACACAATTGAGTTGCTTTGAGGTCAAATCGAAGCAACTCAGGTTGTGTACCACAAAATTCAAATCTTTGTATCTTTCAATATACTTGGAATTAGGAGAAATTGAGGCCAAATTCGAGCTCCTGGGCTTTTTCTCTTTAAAACGGTATGCTCACTTTTTATTTTAATGAACTTTGGTGGTGGACCAGTCCGGTGAGGTCCACCGGAGAAGATGACCGGAGCTAGGGTTCTGGTGGTGTGATGGAATGTCTCCTGGACCTCAGATCTTGTTCTCATGTTTTAATATGATCCATTGCTTTTAATTATCAACCATGTGACGCATTGACTGCAATGTACCATGGAACGCGTGGTCATCAGATCTGTCACTTTATGAGGGAGATCTGATGGCTCGTTTTTTTTCTAATTTCTTTTTAATTTCTAATTTTTCATTTAATCCACTTGTTTTGGTTAATTCATATTAATTTCATTTTTAATTCAAAAAATATGGGACTTTCACCAAAATTCTTTAAATATTTTCCTCTTCCATATGTTGAATTAAATGATTTTTGACTTGTTTTTAAATATATTAAAATACTTCTGACTTTCCAAAAATAAACATCAAAGTTGTTCCCCTTGATGTCACCCTCTTAAAGCATCCAATATCATTTCATTTGGACGAGAATGGAGGGACTTGCGCATGGATACTTTAGATGGCTTATTTGGGAAACTTTTGAACTCAAATTCCATTTCCCTTTGCATGGATCCATGTTATGACATCGTGTATTTATGCAGCAATTGGAGTCAAATACTATGATCATATTGGGCCTAACACATGTCTATGCAGCCATGCACTTGGATTTCTATTTTTGGCTCAATTCAAATGGCAGGAATACCATTTTCCATGACCTATATAATGAACTTATTGGCTTCAAATTGAAGGATCCCTTCTGCCCAAACCTTGCCAAGCAATCCCAGAACCCCATTCCATAGAATTTCTTGAGGATTTCATTGAAATCTAGTTCTTGATTCCACTTCTGTTTGGGGACAAGAACTCCAAGAATTCAAATCCATTTTCATCTCAATTGATCACTGCAAGAAAGTGGGGGAAGGACCAAGTAGAATTGCATCGAGATTAAGCAAAATCACTATAACCCGAAGGTGATTTTTTCCAAAATTTCAAGTCTTTGATTCTCTCTTAATTCTCCATTATTCTACTTGTTTTTTGGTTGTCTGAAGTACTACCAATGTAGGCAACACAATTGAGTTGCTTTGAGGTCAAATCGAAGCAACTCAGGTTGTGTACCACAAAATTCAAATCTTTGTATCTTTCAATATACTTGGAATTAGGAGAAATTGAGGCCAAATTCGAGCTCCTGGGCTTTTTCTCTTTAAAACGGTATGCTCACTTTTTATTTTAATGAACTTTGGTGGTGGACCAGTCCGGTGAGGTCCACCGGAGAAGATGACCGGAGCTAGGGTTCTGGTGGTGTGATGGAATGTCTCCTGGACCTCAGATCTTGTTCTCATGTTTTAATATGATCCATTGCTTTTAATTATCAACCATGTGACGCATTGACTGCAATGTACCATGGAACGCGTGGTCATCAGATCTGTCACTTATGAGGGAGATCTGATGGCTCGTGTTTTTTCTAATTTCTTTTTAATTTCTAATTTTTCATTTAATCCACTTGTTTTGGTTAATTCATATTAATTTCATTTTTAATTCAAAAAATATGGGACTTTCACCAAAATTCTTTAAATATTTTCCTCTTCCATATGTTGAATTAAATGATTTTTGACTTGTTTTTAAATATATTAAAATACTTCTGACTTTCCAAAAATAAACATCAAAGTTGTTCCCCTTGATGTCACCCTCTTAAAGCATCCAATATCATTTCATTTGGACGAGAATGGAGGGACTTGCGCATGGATACTTTAGATGGCTTATTTGGGAAACTTTTGAACTCAAATTCAATTTCCCTTTGCATGGATCCATGTTATGACATCGGTTGTATTTATGCAGCAATTGGAGTCAAATACTATGATCATATTGGGCCTAACACATGTCTATGCAGCCATGCACTTGGATTTCTATTTTTGGCTCAATTCAAATGGCAGGAATACCATTTTCCATGACCTATATAATGAACTTATTGGCTTCAAATTGAAGGATCCCTTCTGCCCAAACCTTGCCAAGCAATCCCAGAACCCCATTCCATAGAATTTCTTGAGGATTTCATTGAAATCTAATTCTTGATTCCACTTCTGTTTGGGGACAAGAACTCCAAGAATTCAAATCCATTTTCATCTCAATTGATCACTGCAAGAAAGTGGGGGAAGGACCAAGTAGAATTGCATCGAGATTAAGCAAAATCACTATAACCCGAAGGTGATTTTTTCCAAAATTTCAAGTCTTTGATTCTCTCTTAATTCTCCATTATTCTACTTGTTTTTTGGTTGTATGAAGTACTACCAATGTAGGCAACACAATTGAGTTGCTTTGAGGTCAAATCGAAGCAACTCAGGTTGTGTACCACAAAATTCAAATCTTTGTATCTTTCAATATACTTGGAATTAGGAGAAATTGAGGCCAAATTCGAGCTCCTGGGCTTTTTCTCTTTAAAACGGTATGCTCACTTTTTATTTTAATGAACTTTGGTGGTGGACCAGTCCGGTGAGGTCCACCGGAGAAGATGACCGGAGCTAGGGTTCTGGTGGTGTGATGGAATGTCTCCTGGACCTCAGATCTTGTTCTCATGTTTTAATATGATCCATTGCTTTTAATTATCAACCATGTGACGCATTGACTGCAATGTACCATGGAACGCGTGGTCATCAGATCTGTCACTTTATAAGGGAGATCTGATGGCTCGTGTTTTTTCTAATTTCTTTTTAATTTCTAATTTTTCATTTAATCCACTTATTTTGTTTAATTCATATTAATTTCATTTTTAATCCAAAAAATATGGGACTTTCACCAAAATTCTTTAAATATTTTCCTCTTCCATATGTTGAATTAAATGATCTTTGACTTGGTTTTAAATATATTAAAATACTTCTGACTTTCCAAAAGTAAACATCAAAGTTGTTCCCCTTGATGTCACCCTCTTAATGCATCCAATATCATTTCATTTGGACGAGAATGGAGGGACTTGCGCATGGATACTTTAGATGGCTTATTTGGGAAACTTTTGAACTCAAATTCAATTTCCCTTTGCATGGATCCATGTTATGACATCGGTGGTATTTATGCAGCAATTGGAGTCAAATACTATGATCATATTGGGCCTAACACATGTCTATGCAGCCATGCACTTGGATTTCTATTTTTGGCTCAATTCAAATGGCAGGAATACCATTTTCCATGACCTATATAATGAACTTATTGGCTTCAAATTGAAGGATCCCTTCTGCCCAAACCTTGCCAAGCAATCCTAGAAACCCATTCCATAGAATTTCTTGAGGATTTCATTGAAATCTAGTTCTTGATTCCACTTCTGTTTGGGGACAAGAACTCCAAGAATTCAAATCCATTTTCATCTCAATTGATCACTGCAAGAAAGTGGGGGAAGGACCAAGTAGAATTGCATCGAGATTAAGCAAAATCACTATAACCCGAAGGTGATTTTTTCCAAAATTTCAAGTCTTTGATTCTCTCTTAATTCTCCATTATTCTACTTGTTTTTGGTTGTCTGAAGTACTACCAATGTAGGCAACACAATTGAGTTGCTTTGAGGTCAAATCGAAGCAACTCAGGTTGTGTACCACAAAATTCAAATCTTTGTATCTTTCAATATACTTGGAATTAGGAGAAATTGAGGCCAAATTCGAGCTCCTGGGCTTTTTCTCTTTAAAACGGTATGCTCACTTTTTATTTTAATGAACTTTGGTGGTGGACCAGTCCGGTGAGGTCCACCGGAGAAGATGACCGGAGCTAGGGTTCTGGTGGTGTGATGGAATGTCTCCTGGACCTCAGATCTTGTTCTCATGTTTTAATATGATCCATTGCTTTTAATTATCAACCATGTGACGCATTGACTGCAATGTACCATGGAACGCGTGGTCATCAGATCTGTCACTTATGAGGGAGATCTGATGGCTCGTGTTTTTTCTAATTTCTTTTTAATTTCTAATTTTTCATTTAATCCACTTGTTTTGGTTAATTCATATTAATTTCATTTTTAATTCAAAAAATATGGGACTTTCACCAAAATTCTTTAAATATTTTCCTCTTCCATATGTTGAATTAAATGATTTTTGACTTGTTTTTAAATATATTAAAATACTTCTGACTTTCCAAAAATAAACATCAAAGTTGTTCCCCTTGATGTCACCCTCTTAAAGCATCCAATATCATTTCATTTGGACGAGAATGGAGGGACTTGCGCATGGATACTTTAGATGGCTTATTTGGGAAACTTTTGAACTCAAATTCAATTTCCTTTGCATGGATCCATGTTATGACATCGGTTGTATTTATGCAGCAATTGGAGTCAAATACTATGATCATATTGGGCCTAACACATGTCTATGCAGCCATGCACTTGGATTTCTATTTTTGGCTCAATTCAAATGGCAGGAATACCATTTTCCATGACCTATATAATGAACTTATTGGCTTCAAATTGAAGGATCCCTTCTGCCCAAACCTTGCCAAGCAATCCCAGAACCCCATTCCATAGAATTTCTTGAGGATTTCATTGAAATCTAGTTCTTGATTCCACTTCTGTTTGGGGACAAGAACTCCAAGAATTCAAATCCATTTTCATCTCAATTGATCACTGCAAGAAAGGGGAAGGACCAAGTAGAATTGCATCGAGATTAAGCAAAATCACTATAACCCGAAGGTGATTTTTTCCAAAATTTCAAGTCTTTGATTCTCTCTTAATTCTCCATTATTCTACTTGTTTTTGGTTGTCTGAAGTACTACCAATGTAGGCAACACAATTGAGTTGCTTTGAGGTCAAATCGAAGCAACTCAGGTTGTGTACCACAAAATTCAAATCTTTGTATCTTTCAATATACTTGGAATTAGGAGAAATTGAGGCCAAATTCGAGCTCCTGGGCTTTTTCTCTTTAAAACGGTATGCTCACTTTTTATTTTAATGAACTTTGGTGGTGGACCAGTCCGGTGAGGTCCACCGGAGAAGATGACCGGAGCTAGGGTTCTGGTGGTGTGATGGAATGTCTCCTGGACCTCAGATCTTGTTCTCATGTTTTAATATGATCCATTGCTTTTAATTATCAACCATGTGACGCATTGACTGCAATGTACCATGGAACGCGTGGTCATCAGATCTGTCACTTTATGAGGGAGATCTGATGGCTCGTGTTTTTTCTAATTTCTTTTTAATTTCTAATTTTTCATTTAATCCACTTGTTTTGGTTAATTCATATTAATTTCATTTTTAATTCAAAAAATATGGGACTTTCACCAAAATTCTTTAAATATTTTCCTCTTCCATATGTTGAATTAAATGATTTTTGACTTGTTTTTAAATATATTAAAATACTTCTGACTTTCCAAAAATAAACATCAAAGTTGTTCCCCTTGATGTCAACCTCTTAAAGCATCCAATATCATTTCATTTGGACGAGAATGGAGGGACTTGCGCATGGATACTTTAGATGGCTTATTTGGGAAACTTTTGAACTCAAATTCCATTTCCCTTTGCATGGATCCATGTTATGACATCGGTTGTATTTATGCAGCAATTGGAGTCAAATACTATGATCATATTGGGCCTAACACATGTCTATGCAGCCATGCACTTGGATTTCTATTTTTGGCTCAATTCAAATGGCAGGAATACCATTTTCCATGACCTATATAATGAACTTATTGGCTTCAAATTGAAGGATCCCTTCTGCCCAAACCTTGCCAAGCAATCCCAGAACCCCATTCCATAGAATTTCTTGAGGATTTCATTGAAATCTAGTTCTTGATTCCACTTCTGTTTGGGGACAAGAACTCCAAGAATTCAAATCCATTTTCATCTCAATTGATCACTGCAAGAAAGTGGGGAAGGACCAAGTAGAATTGCATCGAGATTAAGCAAAATCACTATAACCCGAAGGTGATTTTTTCCAAAATTTCAAGTCTTTGATTCTCTTAATTCTCCATTATTCTACTTGTTTTTGGTTGTCTGAAGTACTACCAATGTAGGCAACACAATTGAGTTGCTTTGAGGTCAAATCGAAGCAACTCAGGTTGTGTACCACAAAATTCAAATCTTTGTATCTTTCAATATACTTGGAATTAGGAGAAATTGAGGCCAAATTCGAGCTCCTGGGCTTTTTCTCTTTAAAACGGTATGCTCACTTTTTATTTTAATGAACTTTGGTGGTGGACCAGTCCGGTGAGGTCCACCGGAGAAGATGACCGGAGCTAGGGTTCTGGTGGTGTGATGGAATGTCTCCTGGACCTCAGATCTTGTTCTCATGTTTTAATCTGATCCATTGCTTTTAATTATGAAGCATGTGACGCATTGACTGCAATGTAGCATGGAACGCGTGGTCATCAGATCTGTCACTTTATGAGGGAGATCTGATGGCTCGTGTTTTTTCTAATTTCTTTTTAATTTCTAATTTTTCATTTAATCCACTTGTTTTGGTTAATTCATATTAATTTCATTTTTAATTCAAAAAATATGGGACTTTCACCAAAATTCTTTAAATATTTTCCTCTTCCATATGTTGAATTAAATGATTTTTGACTTGTTTTTAAATATATTAAAATACTTCTGACTTTCCAAAAATAAACATCAAAGTTGTTCCCCTTGATGTCACCCTCTTAAAGCATCCAATATCATTTCATTTGGACGAGAATGGAGGGACTTGCGCATGGATACTTTAGATGGCTTATTTGGGAAACTTTTGAACTCAAATTCCATTTCCCTTTGCATGGATCCATGTTATGACATCGGTGGTATTTATGCAGCAATTGGAGTCAAATACTATGATCATATTGGGCCTAACACATGTCTATGCAGCCATGCACTTGGATTTCTATTTTTGGCTCAATTCAAATGGCAGGAATACCATTTTCCATGACCTATATAATGAACTTATTGGCTTCAAATTGAAGGATCCCTTCTGCCCAAACCTTGCCAAGCAATCCCAGAACCCCATTCCATAGAATTTCTTGAGGATTTCATTGAAATCTAGTTCTTGATTCCACTTCTGTTTGGGGACAAGAACTCCAAGAATTCAAATCCATTTTCATCTCAATTGATCACTGCAAGAAAGTGGGGAAGGACCAAGTAGAATTGCATCGAGATTAAGCAAAATCACTATAACCCGAAGGTGATTTTTTCCAAAATTTCAAGTCTTTGATTCTCTCTTAATTCTCCATTATTCTACTTGTTTTTTGGTTGTCTGAAGTACTACCAATGTAGGCAACACAATTGAGTTGCTTTGAGGTCAAATCGAAGCAACTCAGGTTGTGTACCACAAAATTCAAATCTTTGTATCTTTCAATATACTTGGAATTAGGAGAAATTGAGGCCAAATTCGAGCTCCTGGGCTTTTTCTCTTTAAAACGGTATGCTCACTTTTTATTTTAATGAACTTTGGTGGTGGACCAGTCCGGTGAGGTCCACCGGAGAAGATGACCGGAGCTAGGGTTCTGGTGGTGTGATGGAATGTCTCCTGGACCTCAGATCTTGTTCTCATGTTTTAATATGATCCATTGCTTTTAATTATCAACCATGTGACGCATTGACTGCAATGTACCATGGAACGCGTGGTCATCAGATCTGTCACTTAATGAGGGAGATCTGATGGCTCGTGTTTTTTCTAATTTCTTTTTAATTTCTAATTTTTCATTTAATCCACTTGTTTTGGTTAATTCATATTAATTTCATTTTTAATTCAAAAAATATGGGACTTTCACCAAAATTCTTTAAATATTTTCCTCTTCCATATGTTGAATTAAATGATTTTTGACTTGTTTTTAAATATATTAAAATACTTCTGACTTTCCAAAAATAAACATCAAAGTTGTTCCCCTTGATGTCAACCTCTTAAAGCATCCAATATCATTTCATTTGGACGAGAATGGAGGGACTTGCGCATGGATACTTTAGATGGCTTATTTGGGAAACTTTTGAACTCAAATTCCATTTCCCTTTGCATGGATCCATGTTATGACATCGGTGTATTTATGCAGCAATTGGAGTCAAATACTATGATCATATTGGGCCTAACACATGTCTATGCAGCCATGCACTTGGATTTCTATTTTTGGCTCAATTCAAATGGCAGGAATACCATTTTCCATGACCTATATAATGAACTTATTGGCTTCAAATTGAAGGATCCCTTCTGCCCAAACCTTGCCAAGCAATCCCAGAACCCCATTCCATAGAATTTCTTGAGGATTTCATTGAAATCTAGTTCTTGATTCCACTTCTGTTTGGGGACAAGAACTCCAAGAATTCAAATCCATTTTCATCTCAATTGATCACTGCAAGAAAGTGGGGGAAGGACCAAGTAGAATTGCATCGAGATTAAGCAAAATCACTATAACCCGAAGGTGATTTTTCCAAAATTTCAAGTCTTTGATTCTCTCTTAATTCTCCATTATTCTACTTGTTTTTGGTTGTCTGAAGTACTACCAATGTAGGCAACACAATTGAGTTGCTTTGAGGTCAAATCGAAGCAACTCAGGTTGTGTACCACAAAATTCAAATCTTTGTATCTTTCAATATACTTGGAATTAGGAGAAATTGAGGCCAAATTCGAGCTCCTGGGCTTTTTCTCTTTAAAACGGTATGCTCACTTTTTATTTTAATGAACTTTGGTGGTGGACCAGTCCGGTGAGGTCCACCGGAGAAGATGACCGGAGCTAGGGTTCTGGTGGTGTGATGGAATGTCTCCTGGACCTCAGATCTTGTTCTCATGTTTTAATATGATCCATTGCTTTTAATTATCAACCATGTGACGCATTGACTGCAATGTACCATGGAACGCGTGGTCATCAGATCTGTCACTTTATGAGGGAGATCTGATGGCTCGTGTTTTTTCTAATTTCTTTTAATTTCTAATTTTTCATTTAATCCACTTGTTTTGGTAATTCATATTAATTTCATTTTTAATTCAAAAAATATGGGACTTTCACCAAAATTCTTTAAATATTTTCCTCTTCCATATGTTGAATTAAATGATTTTGACTTGTTTTTAAATATATTAAAATACTTCTGACTTTCCAAAAATAAACATCAAAGTTGTTCCCCTTGATGTCACCCTCTTAAAGCATCCAATATCATTTCATTTGGACGAGAATGGAGGGACTTGCGCATGGATACTTTAGATGGCTTATTTGGGAAACTTTTGAACTCAAATTCCATTTCCCTTTGCATGGATCCATGTTATGACATCGGTTGTATTTATGCAGCAATTGGAGTCAAATACTATGATCATATTGGGCCTAACACATGTCTATGCAGCCATGCACTTGGATTTCTATTTTTGGCTCAATTCAAATGGCAGGAATACCATTTTCCATGACCTATATAATGAACTTATTGGCTTCAAATTGAAGGATCCCTTCTGCCCAAACCTTGCCAAGCAATCCCAGAACCCCATTCCATAGAATTTCTTGAGGATTTCATTGAAATCTAGTTCTTGATTCCACTTCTGTTTGGGGACAAGAACTCCAAGAATTCAAATCCATTTTCATCTCAATTGATCACTGCAAGAAAGTGGGGGAAGGACCAAGTAGAATTGCATCGAGATTAAGCAAAATCACTATAACCCGAAGGTGATTTTTTCCAAAATTTCAAGTCTTTGATTCTCTCTTAATTCTCCATTATTCTACTTGTTTTTTGGTTGTCTGAAGTACTACCAATGTAGGCAACACAATTGAGTTGCTTTGAGGTCAAATCGA
This sequence comes from Lathyrus oleraceus, assembly GCF_024323335.1. Lineage (NCBI taxonomy): Eukaryota > Viridiplantae > Streptophyta > Magnoliopsida > Fabales > Fabaceae > Lathyrus > Lathyrus oleraceus. Next base: position 295,260,953 of record NC_066580.1, read on the forward strand.
AGCAACTCAGGTTGTGTACCACAAAATTCAAATCTTTGTATCTTTCAATATACTTGGAATTAGGAGAAATTGAGGCCAAATTCGAGCTCCTGGGCTTTTTCTCTTTAAAACGGTATGCTTATTTTTTATTTTAATGAACTTTGGTGGTGGACCAGTCCGGTGAGGTCCAACGGAGAAGATGGCCGGAGCTAGGGTTTTGGTGGTGTGATGGAATGTCTCCTGGACCTCAGATCTTGTTCTCATGTTTTAATATGATCCATTGCTTTGAATTATCAACCATGTGACGCATTGACTGCAATGTACCATGGAACGCGTGGTCATCAGATCTGTCACTTTATGAGGGAGATCTGATGGCTCGTGTTTTTTCTAATTTCTTTTTAATTTCTAATTTTTCATTTAATCCACTTGTTTTGGTTTAATTCATATGAATTTCATTTTTAATTCAAAAAATATGGGACTTTCACCAAAATTCTTTAAATATTTTCCTCTTCCATATGTTGAATTAAATGATTTTGACTTGTTTTTAAATATATTAAAATACTTCTGACTTTCCAAAAATAAACATCAAAGTTGTTCCCTTTGATGTCACCCTCTTAAAGCATCCAATATCATTTCATTTGGACGAGAATGGAGGGACTTGCGCATGGATACTTTAGATGGCTTATTTGGGAAACTTTTGAACTCAAATTCCATTTCCCTTTGCATGGATCCATGTTATGACATCGGTGGTATTTATGCAGCAATTGGAGTCAAATACTATGATCATATTGGGCCTAACACATGTCTATGCAGCCATGCACTTGGATTTCTATTTTTGGCTCAATTCAAATGGCAGGAATACCATTTTCCATGACCTATATAATGAACTTATTGGCTTCAAATTGAAGGATCCCTTCTGCCCAAACCTTGCCAAGCAATCCAGAACCCCATTCCATAGAATTTCTTGAGGATTTCATTGAAATCTAGTTCTTGATTCCACTTCTGTTTGGGGACAAGAACTCCAAGAATTCAAATCCATTTTCATCTCAATTGATCACTGCAAGAAAGTGGGGGAAGGACCAAGTAGAATTGCATCGAGATTAAGCAAAATCACTATAACCCGAAGGTGATTTTTTCCAAAATTTCAAGTCTTTGATTCTCTCTTAATTCTCCATTATTCTACTTGTTTTTTGGTTGTCTGAAGTACTACCAATGTAGGCAACACAATTGAGTTGCTTTGAGGTCAAATCGAAGCAACTCAGGTTGTGTACCACAAAATTCAAATCTTTGTATCTTTCAATATACTTGGAATTAGGAGAAATTGAGGCCAAATTCGAGCTCCTGGGCTTTTTCTCTTTAAAACGGTATGCTCACTTTTTATTTTAATGAACTTTGGTGGTGGACCAGTCCGGTGAGGTCCAACGGAGAAGATGACCGGAGCTAGGGTTCTGGTGGTGTGATGGAATGTCTCCTGGACCTCAGATCTTGTTCTCATGTTTTAATATGATCCATTGCTTTTAATTATCAACCATGTGACGCATTGACTGCAATGTACCATGGAACGCGTGGTCATCAGATCTGTCACTTAATGAGGGAGATCTGATGGCTCGTGTATTTTCTAATTTCTTTTTAATTTCTAATTTTTCATTTAATCCACTTGTTTGGTTAATTCATATTAATTTCATTTTTAATTCAAAAAATATGGGACTTTCACCAAAATTCTTTAAATATTTTCCTCTTCCATATGTTGAATTAAATGATTTTTGACTTGTTTTTAAATATATTAAAATACTTCTGACTTTCCAAAAATAAACATCAAAGTTGTTCCCCTTGATGTCAACCTCTTAAAGCATCCAATATCATTTCATTTGGACGAGAATGGAGGGACTTGCGCATGGATACTTTAGATGGCTTATTTGGGAAACTTTTGAACTCAAATTCCATTTCCCTTTGCATGGATCCATGTTATGACATCGGTGTATTTATGCAGCAATTGGAGTCAAATACTATGATCATATTGGGCCTAACACATGTCTATGCAGCCATGCACTTGGATTTCTATTTTTGGCTCAATTCAAATGGCAGGAATACCATTTTCCATGACCTATATAATGAACTTATTGGCTTCAAATTGAAGGATCCCTTCTGCCCAAACCTTGCCAAGCAATCCCAGAACCCCATTCCATAGAATTTCTTGAGGATTTCATTGAAATCTAGTTCTTGATTCCACTTCTGTTTGGGGACAAGAACTCCAAGAATTCAAATCCATTTTCATCTCAATTGATCACTGCAAGAAAGTGGGGGAAGGACCAAGTAGAATTGCATCGAGATTAAGCAAAATCACTATAACCCGAAGGTGATTTTTTCCAAAATTTCAAGTCTTTGATTCTCTCTTAACTCTCCATTATTCTACTTGTTTTTGGTTGTCTGAAGTACTACCAATGTAGGCAACACAATTGAGTTGCTTTGAGGTCAAATCGAAGCAACTCAGGTTGTGTACCACAAAATTCAAATCTTTGTATCTTTCAATATACTTGGAATTAGGAGAAATTGAGGCCAAATTCGAGCTCCTGGGCTTTTTCTCTTTAAAACGGTATGCTCACTTTTTATTTTAATGAACTTTGGTGGTGGACCAGTCCGGTGAGGTCCAACGGAGAAGATGACCGGAGCTAGGGTTCTGGTGGTGTGATGGAATGTCTCTTGGACCTCAGATCTTGTTCTCATGTTTTAATATGATCCATTGCTTTGAATTATCAACCATGTGACGCATTGACTGCAATGTACCATGGAACGCGTGGTCATCAGATCTGTCACTTATGAGGGAGATCTGATGGCTCGTGTTTTTTCTAATTTCTTTTTAATTTCTAATTTTTCATTTAATCCACTTGTTTGGTTAATTCATATTAATTTCATTTTTAATTCAAAAAATATGGGACTTTCACCAAAATTCTTTAAATATTTTCCTCTTCCATATGTTGAATTAAATGATTGACTTGTTTTAAATATATTAAAATACTTCTGACTTTCCAAAAATAAACATCAAAGTTGTTCCCCTTGATGTCACCCTCTTAAAGCATCCAATATCATTTCATTTGGACGAGAATGGAGGGACTTGCGCATGGATACTTTAGATGGCTTATTTGGGAAACTTTTGAACTCAAATTCCATTTCCCTTTGCATGGATCCATGTTATGACATCGGTGGTATTTATGCAGCAATTGGAGTCAAATAATATGATCATATTGGGCCTAACACATGTCTATGCAGCCATGCACTTGGATTTCTATTTTTGGCTCAATTCAAATGGCAGGAATACCATTTTCCATGACCTATATAATGAACTTATTGGCTTCAAATTGAAGGATCCCTTCTGCCCAAACCTTGCCAAGCAATCCTAGAACCCCATTCCATAGAATTTCTTGAGGATTTCATTGAAATCTAGTTCTTGATTCCACTTCTGTTTGGGGACAAGAACTCCAAGAATTCAAATCCATTTTCATCTCAATTGATCACTGCAAGAAAGTGGGGGAAGGACCAAGTAGAATTGCATCGAGATTAAGCAAAATCACTATAACCCGAAGGTGATTTTTTCCAAAATTTCAAGTCTTTGATTCTCTCTTAATTCTCCATTATTCTACTTGTTATTTGGTTGTCTGAAGTACTACCAATGTAGGCAACACAATTGAGTTGCTTTGAGGTCAAATCGAAGCAACTCAGGTTGTGTACCACAAAATTCAAATCTTTGTATCTTTCAATATACTTGGAATTAGGAGAAATTGAGGCCAAATTCGAGCTCCTGGGCTTTTTCTCTTTAAAACGGTATGCTCACTTTTTATTTTAATGATCTTTGGTGGTGGACCAGTCCGGTGAGGTCCAACGGAGAAGATGACCGGAGCTAGGGTTCTGGTGGTGTGATGGAATGTCTCCTGGACCTCAGATCTTGTTCTAATGTTTTAATATGATCCATTGCTTTTAATTATCAACCATGTGACGCATTGACTGCAATGTACCATGGAACGCGTGGTCATCCGATCTGTCACTTAATGAGGGAGATCTGATGGCTCGTGTTTTTTCTAATTTCTTTTTAATTTCTAATTTTTCATTTAATCCACTTGTTTTGGTTAATTCATATGAATTTCATTTTTAATTCAAAAAATATGGGACTTTCACCAAAATTCTTTAAATATTTTCCTCTTCCATATGTTGAATTAAATGATGTTTGACTTGTTTTTAAATATATTAAAATACTTCTGACTTTCCAAAAATAAACATCAAAGTTGGTCCCCTTGATGTCAACCTCTTAAAGCATCCAATATCATTTCATTTGGACGAGAATGGAGGGACTTGCGCATGGATACTTTAGATGGCTTATTTGGGAAACTTTTGAACTCAAATTCCATTTCCCTTTGCATGGATCCATGTTATGGCATCGGTTGTATTTATGCAGCAATTGGAGTCAAATACTATGATCATATTGGGCCTAACACATGTCTATGCAGCCATGCACTTGGATTTCTATTTTTGGCTCAATTCAAATGGCAGGAATACCATTTTCCATGACCTATATAATGAACTTATTGGCTTCAAATTGAAGGATCCCTTCTGCCCAAACCTTGCCAAGCAATCCCAGAACCCCATTCCATAGAATTTCTTGAGGATTTCATTGAAATCTAATTCTTGATTCCACTTCTGTTTGGGGACAAGAACTCCAAGAATTCAAATCCATTTTCATCTCAATTGATCACTGCAAGAATGTGGGGGAAGGACCAAGTAGAATTGCATCGAGATTAAGCAAAATCACTATAACCCGAAGGTGATTTTTTCCAAAATTTCAAGTCTTTGATTCTCTCTTAATTCTCCATTATTCTACTTGTTTTTTGGTTGTCTGAAGTACTACCAATGTAGGCAACACAATTGAGTTGCTTTGAGGTCAAATCGAAGCAACTCAGGTTGTGTACCACAAAATTCAAATCTTTGTATCTTTCAATATACTTGGAATTAGGAGAAATTGAGGCCAGAATCGAGCTCCTGGGCTTTTTCTCTTTAAAACGGTATGCTCACTTTTTCTCCTGGACTGCATCTGGTGAACAAATTTTTTAACCATTTGTTCTGACATTCCACCAAAGACTATGTCATCAACATAGATTTGAGCTATCATGATTTTGCCTTCTTCATCCTTCACAAACAAGGTTTTATCTATGCCACCCTTTCTGTATCCATTTGAGGTCAGAAATTCGGTTAACCTTTCATACCAAGCTCTGGGTGCTTGCTTCAACCCATACAAGGCTTTCTTCAACTTGTATACATGCTCAGGTTGGTTAGGATCACAGAACCCTTTGGGTTGTTCCACATAGACTTCTTCATTCAGGTAGCCATTCAAGAATGCACTCTTCACATCCATTTGGAATAGCTTAAACTTCAGGATGCATGCTACCCCCAACAGCAATCTGATGGACTCAAGTCTAGCCACAGGAGCAAAGGTCTCATCAAAGTCTACCCCTTGAACTTGAGTGTATCCTTGAGCTACTTGTCTTGCTTTATTTCTAGTAATTACTCCTTTCTCATCAGATTTGTTTTTGTAGATCCACTTGGTACCTATGATGTTGGACCCTTCAGGTCTTGGAACTAGCTCCCATACTTCATGCCTTGTGAACTGCTCGAGTTCCTCTTGCATGGCAATGATCCAGTATTCATCAGTCAGGGCTTCTTTCACATTCTTTGGTTCAACCTTGGAAACAAAGCAGGAATTTGAGTTTATTCCTCTTGACCTGGTAGTTACACCACTTGTGGGATCCCCTATGATAAGATCCTTAGGGTGGTCTTTCTGAAATCTGATAGATGGCACTTTGGTGGGAGCCTCTACTTCACATTCAGGAGGAGGTTCCTGTGCATCTTCAGACTTGACTGGACTGTCAGTTGGACTGTCAAGGAATGTTTCAACATCCTCCATGACATCGGTTCCTTCCTCTTTATCATCCACAATGACATTTATGGATTCCATCAGGACATTGGTCCTGTAGTTGAACACTCTGTAGGCTCTGCTGTTAGTGGAGTATCCCAGAAATACGCCTTCATCACTTTTGGGATCTAGCTTCCTTCTCTGTTCACGATCCGTGAGAATGTAGCATTTACTTCCAAAAATGTGAAAGTACTTCACAGTGGGTTTTCTGCCCTTCCATATTTCATACAGAGTGGAGGAGGTTCCTTTTCTCAAGGTGACTCTGTTGTGAACATAGCACGCGGTATTCATTGCTTCAGCCCAAAAGTGCATAGGGAGCTTCTTTGCATGAATCATTGCTCTGGCAGATTCTTGAATAGTTCTATTTTTTCTTTCAACTATTCCATTCTGCTGAGGAGTTATAGGAGAGGAGAACTCATGGCTTATTCCTTCAGACGAGCAAAACTCATCAAACTTGGAATTCTTGAATTCTGTACCATGATCACTTCTAATCCGGACCACACAATTGTCCTTTTCCCTTTGAAGTCTTATGCACAGATCTTTGAAGACATCAAATGTATCTGACTTCTCTCTGATGCAGCTTATCCACGTGTATCTGGAATGGTCATCAACCACCACGTAAGCATACTTCTTCCCACCAAGACTTTCAACCTGCATAGGTCCCATTAGGTCCATGTGCAACAGTTCCAGAACTCTGGAGGTTGTGGAATGTCCCAGCTTCGGGTGTGACATCTTGGTTTGCTTGCCCACCTGGCATTCTCCACAGACTCTTCCTTCATCAATCAGAAGCTTTGGAATTCCTCTGACTGCTTCCTTGGATACGATCTTCTTCATTCCCCGTAAGTGGAGATGTCCAAGTCTTCTATGCCACAGCTTCACCTCCTGTTCTTCCTTGGCTGAGGAGCATGTTGTGGAGAAGTTAGAGAGTTCAGGTTCCCACAGGTAGCAGTTGTCTTTGGACCTGGTTCCTCTCATAACTTCCTGATTGTCACCATTTGTCACAATGCACAGCTCCTTAGTAAACTGAACATGAAAACCTTGATCACACAGCTGACTTATGCTGATGAGGTTTGCAGTTAGTCCTCTTACTAACAACACATTGTTCAGTTTTGGCACTCCAGAACAGTCCAGTTTGCCCACACCTCTTATTTTTCCTTTGGCACCATCACCAAAAGTCACATAGCTGGTAGTGTGAGGTTGAATATCTACCAGTAGATTTTCCATACCAGTCATATGTCTTGAGCATCCACTGTCGAAGTACCAGTCTTCTCTGGAAGAAGCCCTTAGGGAAGTGTGTGCTATCCTAGCATACCATTGTTGCTTCTTAATGGGAACACATCGCTTACGTGTTTTATGCTTAGGTCTGACATGTGAGGCTCTGTTAGGGAAACCATGAATCCAGTAGCAGAAGGCTTTTATGTGTCCAAGCCTACCACAGTGGTGACGCCTCCAATCCTGGTATTTCCTCTTCTGATGATCATTCATCCTAGTTCCTCGATGTTGGGACATTGGCTTTGACATCCGCTTGAGCTTCTGAACTCTAGCCTTTGGGCGTTTGTGTTCAGCTCTTTTTCCAAATCCTAGCCCAGATTTGGTTCCAGACTGCTGTCCCACCTTTAGAATCTCTTCCAAGGTGTCAGTTCCCTTATTCATCATTCTGATGGATTTGGTCATCTGGTTCAGCTTGGAGGTCAGCAGGGCTATCTCACCATTTAGCCCCTCTATGGCAGACAGTTGCTTCTGTCTCTCATCTTCCAGTTCCTTGATGAGTTTCTTCTGCTTTTCTCCTTGTGCACGCACTTCTGCACTGGTGGTACACAACTTCTTATATGCTGCAGCAAGTTCATCAAATGTCAGCTCATCTGCACTTGTGTCATCTTCAGATACACAAACACTGGTTAGTGCAGTGACATGTTTGGCAGATTCTCCTTCAGATTCACTTTCAGAATCTCCTTCAGACCATGTGATAGCTAGCCCCTTATTTTGCAATTTGAGGTAAGTAGGACATTCAGCTCTGACGTGTCCATACCCTTCAAAACCATGACACTGGATTCCCTTCCCATGGTTGAACTTCTCCTCAGAAGTTGATCTTTTCTTAATGTCAGACGGGATGTTCTTGACATTAGGTCTACCTCTTTGATCAATCTTCTTCATGAACTTGTTGAATTGCCTCCCAAGCATGGCTAAGGCTTCTGATATACTTTCATCACCTCCAGTATATCCTTCTTCTGACTCCTCTTCAGCATTAGATATAAAGGCTATGCTTTTGTTCTTCTTCTCAGCATACTCACCCAAGCCCATTTCAAAGGTTTGGAGGGAACCAATGAGCTCATCCACCTTCATGTTGCTGATGACCTGAGCCTCCTCTATGGCTGTGACCTTCATAGCAAACCTCTTAGGCAAAGACCTGAGAATCTTTCTTACAAGTTTCTCTTCAGTCATTTTCTCACCTAGTCCACCAGAGGTGTTTGCAATTTCAAGAATATTCATGTGAAAGTCATGAATAGTCTCATCCTCTTTCATCCTCAGATTTTCAAACTTGGTTGTCAACATTTGAAGTTTGGACATCTTCACCTTGGAAGTACCTTCATGAGTTACCTTGAGGGTATCCCAAACTTCCTTAGCTAGTTCACAATGGTGCACCAGCCTGAAGATGTTCTTAGTGATTCCATTGAACAGTGCATTCAAGGCTTTGGAATTTCCAAGAGCTAATGCCTCTTGTTCCTTGTCCCAATCTTCTTCAGGAATCTGCACACTGACTCCATCTTCATCTGTCCTCGTTGGATGTTCCCATCCTTTGTTGACAGCTCTCCAGACTTTGCTGTCTAGAGACCTTAAGAAGGCTATCATACGAGGCTTCCAGTCATCATAATTAGATCCATCCAACATGGGTGGTCTGTTTGAGTGTCATAAATCCTTGTCCATGGTACTAGAAAGTAACTTCCCTAGATCTCACCCAGAAATTCACAGGCAGGGTGCCTGCTCTGACGCCAATTGAAATTCTAGTTATCAGACTTTGGATGTCACACTGGTTGTTATGACATCCAATTCTGCACAGACAGGGATTACGCGGAACTTAACAGTAAGTGCAGTAAATAACACAAGTAATTGTTCACCCAGTTCAGTCCAACATGACCTACATCTGGGGGCTACCAAGCCAGGGAGGAAATCCACTATTAGTAGTATCAATTCAAAGCTAAACTCACCCGTTTACAACTTATCACTTAATCCCTACCCAATGCAATTTCAATCTTAACCTAAGATCAGAGTTCCTACTCACTCCCCCTCAATCACCTCAGTGATATTAAAAACACTTTGAAGTCACACTTCAAAAACAACTCTTGATTATGCTTCATAGCTTAAATCAAGATACACAGCACTCACGCTTAAAAGCTTTGAGTGACACAACACTTACAACTCAATGAACACCCTATGCCAAAGTTATCATCTACTTGACAATGACTTGGCTTACAAGAAACGTCTAATACTAGACTCACACAAATACAGCAGTGAAGTATGATGGACACACTAAATCTTCACGCCTCAAAATCCCCGAAACTGAATGAAGGAACGCCTTACTTTTTATATTGCAGCACCTGGGCTTTTGCACCTGTATTTTCCTGAATTTTAGGTCACACAAGTTCCCTCAAATTCAACATTTAGGTTGCTAACAAATAGGCTATTTGTTAGGTTCATTAAATGTAGCTTGGTTGTTGATTTCCTGGATTTTCTCTCAGCTGTTGAATCCCTAAAGAATAGCCTGAGAAAAAGCTGAAACAGAAAACTGAACAACCTACAATTTAGCATATGCTGTCAGGCACGAATGTCACGACATTCAAATTGACATCAAGGTCCATATGCTGAGTCTGTTTTTCCAGAAAACAGACTGTACTATTTTGCTGACCTGTACATGATCAAAATGACCGTACTACAGTAACAGCTTACATTAATAAATGTCAAAGTGTCCAACTTAACATTTACACATTTGGCCTTAAGTTCGTTCTGTTATTCTCTTGAAGAACAAACTAAAATACATGCTGAAGTATAACAGAACACCACTCTACCTAATCTTCAGTAGCTGCTGTCAATGATGAATGTCACAACATCCAGTTTGACATTCAGTCAGTAGGCCTTATGCCAGGTCTGGTTCTTCCTTGATAACCAGACTGCAAATGAATACTAAGTTCTAACAGAACTTCTGTTCCTTAGTATCTGTTGACAGGTATGAATGTCACAGCATTCAATAATCCTGTGTTAGCTAGTCCTGCAGTAACTACAATGTAGTCACATACACATGTCATGACATCAGTCAAGATATTAGTGTTTTACCATATAATGCAGCCAATTAAATATCTACAATCTCAATTGATCACTGCAAGAAAGAGGGGGAAGGACGAAGTAGAATTCCATCGAGATTAAGCAAAATCACTATAACCCGAAGGTGATTTTTTCCAAAATTTCAAGTCTTTGATTCTCTTTTAATTCTCCATTATTCTACTTGTTTATTGGTTGTCTGAAGTACTATCAATGTAGGCAACACAATTGAGTTGCTTTGAGGTCAAATCGAAGCAACTCAAGTTGTGTACCACAAAATTCAAATCTTTGTATCTTTCAATATACTTGGAATTAGGAGAAATTGAGGCCAAATTCGAGCTCATGGGCTTTTTCTCTTTAAAATGGTATGCTCACTTTTTATTTTAATGAACTTTGGTGGTGGACCAGTCCGGTGAGGTCCACCGGAGAAGATGACCGGAGCTAGGGTTCTGGTGGTGTGATGGAATGTCTCCTGGACCTTAGATCTTGTTCTCATGTTTTAATCTGATCCATTGCTTTTAATTATCAAGCATGTGACGCATTAACTGCAATGTACCATGGAACGCGTGGTCATCAGATCTGTCACTTAATGAGGGAGATCTGATGGCTCGTGTTTTTTCTAATTTCTTTTTAATTTCTAATTTTTCATTTAATCTAGTTGTTTTGTTTAATTCATATTCATTTCATTGTTAATTCAAAAAATATGGGACTATCACCAAAATTCTTTAAATATTTTCCTCTTTCATATGTTGAATTAAATGATTTTTGACTTGTTTTTAAATATATTAAAATACTTCTGACTTTCCAAAAATTAACATCAAAGTTGTTCCCCTTGATGTCACCCTCTTAAAGCATCCAATATCATTTCATTTGGACGAGAATGAAGGGACTTGCGCATGGATACTATAGATGGCTTATTTGGGAAACTTTTGAACTCAAATTCCATTTCCCTTTGCATGGATTCATGTTATGACATAGGTGGTATTTATGCAGCAATTGGAGTCAAATACTATGATCATATTGGGCCTAACACATGTCTATGCAGCCATGCACTTGGATATCTATTTTTGGCTCAATTCAAATGGCATGAATACCATTTTCCATGACCTATATAATGAACTTATTGGCTTCAAATTGAAGGATCCCTTCTGCCCAAACCTTGCCAAGCAATCCCAGAACCCCATTCCATAGAATTTCTTGACGATTTCATTGAAATTGAATTCTTGATTCCACTTCTGTTTGGGAACAAGAACTCCAAGAATTCAAATCCATTTTCATCTCAATTGATCACTGCAAGAAAGAGGGGGAAGGACCAAGTAGAATTGCATCGAGATTAAGCAAAATCACTATAACCCGAAGGTGATTTTTTCCAAAATTTCAAGTGTTTGATTCTCTTTTAATTCTCCATTATTCTACTTGTTTAATGGTTGTCTGAAGTACTATCAATGTAGGCAACACAATTGAGTTGCTTTGAGGTCAAATCGAAGCAACTCAGGTTGTGTACCACAAAATTCAAATCTTTGTATCTTTCAATATACTTGGAATTTGGAGAAATTGAGGCCAAATTCGAGCTCCTGGGCTTTTTCTCTTTAAAACGGTATGCTCACTTTTTATTTTAATGAACTTTGGTGGTGGACCTATCCGGTGAGGTCCACTGGAGAAGATGACCGGAGCTAGGGTTCTGGTGGTGTGATGGAATGTCTCCTGGACCTCAGATCTTGTTCTCATGTTTTAATCTGATCCATTGCTTTTAATTATCAAGCATGTGACGCATTAACTGCAATGTACCATGGAACGCGTGGTCATCAGATCTGTCACTTAATGAGGGAGATCTGATGGCTCGTGTTTTTTCTAATTTCTTTTTAATTTCTAATTTTTCATTTAATCCAGTTGTTTCGTTTAATTCATATTCATTTCATTGTTAATTCAAAAAATATGGGACTTTCACCAAAATTCTTTAAATATTTTCCTCTTTCATATGTTGAATTAAATGATTTTTGACTTGTTTTTAAATATATTAAAATACTTCTGACTTTCCAAAAATAAACATCAAAGTTGTTCCCCTTGATGTCACCCTCTTAAAGCATCCAATATCATTTCATTTGGACGAGAATGGAGGTACTTGCGCATGGATACTTTAGATGGCTTATTTGGGAAACTTTTGAACTCAAATTCCATTTCCCTTTGCATGGATCCATGTTATGACATCGGTGGTATTTATGCAGCAATTGGAGTCAAATACTATGATCATATTGGGCCTAACGCATGTCTATGCAGCCATGCACTTGGATTTCTATTTTTGGCTCAATTCAAATGGCATGAATACCATTTTCCATGACCTATATAATGAACTTATTGGCTTAAAATTGAAGGATCCCTTCTGCCCATACCATGCCAGGCAATCCCAGAACCCCATTCCATAGAATTTCTTGAGGATTTCATTGAAATCGAATTCTTGATTCCACTTCTGTTTGGGGTCAAGAACTCCAAGAATTCAAATCCATTTTCATCTCAATTGATCACTGCAAGAAAGAGGGGGAAGGACCAAGTAGAATTGCATCGAGATTAAGCAAAATCACTATAACCCGAAGGTGATTTTTTCCAAAATTTCAAGTCTTGGATTCTCTTTTAATTCTCCATTATTCTACTTGTTTATTGGTCGTCTGAAGTACTATCAATGTAGGCAACACAATTGAGTTGCTTTGACGTCAAATCGAAGCAACTCAGGTTGTGTACCACAAAATTCAAATCTTTGTATCTTTCAAAATAATTGGAATTAGGAGAAATTGAGGCCAAATTCGAGCTCATGGGCTTTTTCTCTTTAAAATGGTATGCTCACTTTTTATTTTAATGAACTTTGGTGGTGGACCAGTCCGGTGAGGTCCACCAGAGAAGATGACCGGAGCTAGGGTTCTGGTGGTGTGATGGAATGCCTCCTGGACCTCAGATCTTGTTCTCATGTTTTAATCTGATCCATTGCTTTTAATTATCAAGCATGTGACGCATTAACTACAATGTACCATAGAACGCGTGGTCATCAGATCTGTCACTTGATGAGGGAGATCTGATGGCTCGTGTTTTTTCTAATTTCTTTTTAATTTCTAATTTTTCATTTAATCTAGTTGTTTTGTTTAATTCATATTCATTTCATTGTTAATTCAAAAAATATGGGACTTTTACCAAAATTCTTTAAATATTCTCCTCTTTCATATGTTGAATTAAATGATTTTTGACTTGTTTTTAAATATATTAAAATACTTCTGACTTTCCAAAAATTAACATCAAAGTTGTTCCCCTTGATGTCACCATCTTAAAGCATCCAATATCATTTCATTTGGACGAGAATGGAGGGACTTGGGCATGGATACTATAGATGGCTTATTTGGGAATCTTTTGAACTCAAATTCCATTTCCCTTTGCATGGATCCATGTTATGACATAGGTGGTATTTATGCAGCAATTGGAGTCAAATACTATGATCATATTGGGCCTAACACATGTCTATGCAGCCATGCACTTGGATATCTATTTTTGGCTCAATTCAAATGGCATGAATACCATTTTCCATGACCTATATAATGAACTTATTGGCTTCAAATTGAAGGAACCCTTCTGCCCAAACCTTGCCAAGCAATCCCAGAACCCCATTCCATAGAATTTCTTGAGGATTTCATTGAAATCGAATTCTTGATTCCAGTTCTGTTTGGGGACAAGAACTCCAAGAATTCAAATCCATTTTCATTTCAATTGATCACTGCAAGAAAGAGGGGGAAGGACCAAGTAGAATTGCATCGAGATTAAGCAAAATCACTATAACCCGAAGGTGATTTTTTCCAAAATTTCAAGTCTTTGATTCTCTTTTAATTCTCCATTATTCTACTTGTTTAATGGTCGTCTGAAGTACTATCAATGTAGGCAACACAATTGAGTTTCTTTGAGGTCAAATCGAAGCAACTCAGGTTGTGTACCACAAAATTCAAATCTTTGTATCTTTCAATATACTTGGAATTAGGAGAAATTGAGGCCAAATTCGAGCTCCTGGGCTTTTTCTCTTTAAAACGGTATGCTCACTTTTTATTTTAATGAACTTTGGTGGTGGACCAGTCCGGTGAGGTCCACCGGAGAAGATGACCGGAGCTAGGGTTCTGGTGGTGTGATGGAATGTCTCCTGGACCTCAGATCTTGTTCTCATGTTTTAATCTGATCCATTGCTTTTAATTATCAAGCATGTGACGCATTAACTGCAATGTACCATGGAACGCGTGGTCATCAGATCTGTCACTTAATGAGGGAGATCTGATGGATCGTGTTTTTTCTAATTTCTTTTTACATTCTAATTTTTCATTTAATCCAGTTGTTTCGTTTAATTCATATTCATTTCATTGTTAATTCAAAAAATATGGGACTTTCACCAAAATTCTTTAAATATTTTCCTCTTTCATATGTTGAATTAAATGATTTTTGACTTGTTTTTAAATATATTAAAATACTTCTGACTTTCCAAAAATAAACATCATAGTTGTTCCCCTTGATGTCACCCTCTTAAAGCATCCAATATCATTTCATTTGGACGAGAATGGAGGTACTTGTGCATGGATACTTTAGATGACTTATTTGGGAAACTTTTGAACTCAAATTCCATTTCCCTTTGCATGGATCCATGTTATGACATCGGTGGTATTTATGCAGTAATTGGAGTCAAATACTATGATCATATTGGGCCTAACGCAAGTCTATGCAGCCATGCACTTGGATTTCTATTTTTGGCTCAATTCAAATGGCATGAATACCATTTTCCATGACCTATATAATGAACTTATTGGCTTAAAATTGAAGGATCCCTTCTGCCCATACCATGCCAGGCAATCCCAGAACCCCATTCCATAGAATTTCTTGAGGATTTCATTGAAATCGAATTCTTGATTCCAGTTCTGTTTGGGGACAAGAACTCCAAGAATTCAAATCCATTTTCATTTCAATTGATCACTGCAAGAAAGAGGGGGAAGGACCAAGTAGAATTGCATCGAGATTAAGCAAAATCATTATAACCCGAAGGTGATTTTTTCCAAAATTTCAAGTCTTTGATTCTCTTTTAATTATCCATTATTCTACTTGTTTAATGGTTGTCTGAAGTACTATCAATGTAGGCAACACAATTGAGTTTCTTTGAGGTCAAATCGAAGCAACTCAGGTTGTGTACCACAAAATTCAAATCTTTGTATCTTTCAATATACTTGGAATTAGGAGAAATTGAGGCCAAATTCGAGCTCCTGGGCTTTTTCTCTTTAAAACGGTATGCTCACTTTTTATTTTAATGAACTTTGGTGGTGGACCAGTCCGGTGAGGTCCACCGGAGAAGATGACCGGAGCTAGGGTTCTGGTGGTGTGATGGAATGTCTCCTGGACCTCAGATCTTGTTCTCATGTTTTAATCTGATCCATTGCTTTTAATTATCAAGCATGTGACGCATTAACTGCAATGTACCATGGAACGCGTGGTCATCAGATCTGTCACTTAATGAGGGAGATCTGATGGATCGTGTTTTTTCTAATTTCTTTTTACATTCTAATTTTTCATTTAATCCAGTTGTTTCGTTTAATTCATATTAATTTCATTGTTAATTCAAAAAATATGGGACTTTCACCAAAATTCTTTAAATATTTTCCTCTTTCATATGTTGAATTAAATGATTTTTGACTTGTTTTTAAATATATTAAAATACTTCTGACTTTCCAAAAATAAACATCAAAGTTGTTCCCCTTGATGTCACCCTCTTAAAGCATCCAATATCATTTCATTTGGACGAGAATGGAGGTACTTGTGCATGGATACTTTAGATGACTTATTTGGGAAACTTTTGAACTCAAATTCCATTTCCCTTTGCATGGATCCATGTTATGACATCGGTGGTACTTTATGCAGTAATTGGAGTCAAATACTATGATCATATTGGGCCTAACGCAAGTCTATGCAGCCATGCACTTGGATTTCTATTTTTGGCTCAATTCAAATGGCATGAATACCATTTTCCATGACCTATATAATGAACTTATTGGCTTAAAATTGAAGGATCCCTTCTGCCCATACCATGCCAGGCAATCCCAGAACCCCATTCCATAGAATTTCTTGAGGATTTCATTGAAATCGAATTCTTGATTCCAGTTCTGTTTGGGGACAAGAACTCCAAGAATTCAAATCCATTTTCATTTCAATTGATCACTGCAAGAAAGAGGGGAAGGACCAAGTAGAATTGCATCGAGATTAAGCAAAATCATTATAACCCGAAGGTGATTTTTTCCAAAATTTCAAGTCTTTGATTCTCTTTTAATTATCCATTATTCTACTTGTTTAATGGTTGTCTGAAGTACTATCAATGTAGGCAACACAATTGAGTTTCTTTGAGGTAAAATCGAAGCAACTCAGGTTGTGTACCACAAAATTCAAATCTTTGTATCTTTCAATATACTTGGAATTAGGAGAAATTGAGGCCAAATTCGAGCTCCTGGGCTTTTTCTCTTTAAAACGGTATGCTCACTTTTTATTTTAATGAACTTTGGTGGTGGACCAGTCCGGTGAGGTCCACCGGAGAAGATGACCGGAGCTAGGGTTCTGGTGGTGTGATGGAATGTCTCCTGGACCTCAGATCTTGTTCTCATGTTTTAATCTGATCCATTGCTTTTAATTATCAAGCATGTGACGCATTAACTGCAATGTACCATGGAACGATCGTGGTCATCAGATCTGTCACTTAATGAGGGAGATCTGATGGATCGTGTTTTTTCTAATTTCTTTTACATTCTAATTTTTCATTTAATCCAGTTGTTTCGTTTAAATTATATTAATTTCATTGTTAATTCAAAAAATATGGGACTTTCACCAAAATTCTTTAAATATTTTCCTCTTTCATATGTTGAATTAAATGATTTTTGACTTGTTTTTAAATATATAAAATACTTCTGACTTTCCAAAAATAAACATCAAAGTTGTTCCCCTTGATGTCACCCTCTTAAAGCATCCAATATCATTTCATTTGGACGAGAATGGAGGTACTTGTGCATGGATACTTTAGATGACTTATTTGGGAAACTTTTGAACTCAAATTCCATTTCCCTTTGCATGGATCCATGTTATGACATCGGTGGTATTTATGCAGTAATTGGAGTCAAATACTATGATCATATTGGGCCTAACGCAAGTCTATGCAGCCATGCACTTGGATTTCTATTTTTGGCTCAATTCAAATGGCATGAATACCATTTTCCATGACCTATATAATGAACTTATTGGCTTAAAATTGAAGGATCCCTTCTGCCCATACCATGCCAGGCAATCCCAGAACCCCATTCCATAGAATTTCTTGAGGATTTCATTGAAATCGAATTCTTGATTCCAGTTCTGTTTGGGGACAAGAACTCCAAGAATTCAAATCCATTTTCATTTCAATTGATCACTGCAAGAAAGAGGGGGAAGGACCAAGTAGAATTGCATCGAGATTAAGCAAAATCACTATAACCCGAAGGTGATTTTTTCCAAAATTTCAAGTCTTTGATTCTCTTTTAATTCTCCATTATTCTACTTGTTTAATGGTTGTCTGAAGTACTATCAATGTAGGCAACACAATTGAGTTTCTTTGAGGTCAAATCGAAGCAACTCAGGTTGTGTACCACAAAATTCAAATCTTTGTATCTTTCAATATACTTGGAATTAGGAGAAATTGAGGCCAAATTCGAGCTCCTGGGCTTTTTCTCTTTAAAACGGTATGCTCACTTTTTATTTTAATGAACTTTGGTGGTGGACCAGTCCGGTGAGGCCCACCGGAGAAGATGACCGGAGCTAGGGTTCTGGTGGTGTGATGGAATGTCTCCTGGACCTCAGATCTTGTTCTCATGTTTTAATCTGATCCATTGCTTTTAATTATCAAGCATGTGACGCATTAACTGCAATGTACCATGGAACGCGTGGTCATCAGATCTGTCACTTAATGAGGGAGATCTGATGGCTCGTGTTTTTTCTAATTTCTTTTTAATTTCTAATTTTTCATTTAATCCAGTTGTTTCGTTTAATTCATATTAATTTCATTGTTAATTCAAAAAATATGGGACTTTCACCAAAATTCTTTAAATATTTTCCTCTTTCATATGTTGAATTAAATGATTTTTGACTTGTTTTTAAATATATTAAAATACTTCTGACTTTCCAAAAATAAACATCAAAGTTGTTCCCCTTGATGTCACCCTCTTAAAGCATCCAATATCATTTCATTTGGACGAGAATGGAGGTACTTGTGCATGGATACTTCATATGGCTTATTTGGGAAACTTTTGAACTCAAATTCCATTTCCCTTTGCATGGATCCATGTTATGACATCGGTGGTATTTATGCAGTAATTGGAGTCAAATACTATGATCATATTGGGCCTAACGCATGTCTATGCAGCCATGCACTTGGATTTCTATTTTTGGCTCAATTCAAATGGCATGAATACCATTTTCCATGACCTATATAATGAACTTATTGGCTTAAAATTGAAGGATCCCTTCTGCCCATACCATGCCAGGCAATCCCAGAACCCCATTCCATAGAATTTCTTGAGGATTTCATTGAAATTGAATTCTTGATTCCACTTCTGTTTGGGGACAAGAACTCCAAGAATTCAAATCCATTTTCATCTCAATTGATCACTGCAAGAAAGAGGGGGAAGGACCAAGTAGAATTGCATCGAGATTAAGCAAAATCATTATAACCCGAAGGTGATTTTTTCCAAAATTTCAAGTCTTTGATTCTCTTTTAATTCTCCATTATTCTACTTGTTTAATGGTTGTCTGAAGTACTATCAATGTAGGCAACACAATTGAGTTTCTTTGAGGTCAAATCGAAGCAACTCAGGTTGTGTACCACAAAATTCAAATCTTTGTATCTTTCAATATACTTGGAATTAGGAGAAATTGAGGCCAAATTCGAGCTCCTGGGCTTTTTCTCTTTAAAACGGTATGCTCACTTTTTATTTTAATGAACTTTGGTGGTGGACCAGTCCGGTGAGGTCCACCGGAGAAGATGACCGGAGCTAGGGTTCTGGTGGTGTGATGGAATGTCTCCTGGACCTCAGATCTTGTTCTCATGTTTTAATCTGATCCATTGCTTTTAATTATCAAGCATGTGACGCATTAACTGCAATGTACCATGGAACGCGTGGTCATCAGATCTGTCACTTAATGAGGGAGATCTGATGGCTCGTGTTTTTTATAATTTCTTTTTAATTTCTAATTTTTCATTTAATCCAGTTGTTTCGTTTAATTCATATTAATTTCATTGTTAATTCAAAAAATATGGGACTTTCACCAAAATTCTTTAAATATTTTCCTCTTTCATATGTTGAATTAAATGATTTTTGACTTGTTTTTAAATATATTAAAATACTTCTGACTTTCCAAAAATAAACATCAAAGTTGTTCCCCTTGATGTCACCCTCTTAAAGCATCCAATATCATTTCATTTGGACGAGAATGGAGGTACTTGTGCATGGATACTTCAGATGGCTTATTTGGGAAACTTTTGAACTCAAATTCCATTTCCCTTTGCATGGATCCATGTTATGACATCGGTGGTATTTATGCAGTAATTGGAGTCAAATACTATGATCATATTGGGCCTAACGCATGTCTATGCAGCCATGCACTTGGATTTCTATTTTTGGCTCAATTCAAATGGCATGAATACCATTTTCCATGACCTATATAATGAACTTATTGGCTTCAAATTGAAGGATCCCTTCTGCCCAAACCATGCCAAGCAATCCCAGAACCCCATTCCATAGAATTTCTTGAGGATTTCATTGAAATCGAATTCTTGATTCCACTTCTGTTTGGGGACAAGAACTCCAAGAATTCAAATCCATTTTCATCTCAATTGATCACTGCAAGAAAGAGGGGGAAGGACCAAGTAGAATTGCATCGAGATTAAGCAAATCACTATAACCCGAAGGTGATTTTTTCCAAAATTTCAAGTCTTTGATTCTCTTTTAATTCTCCATTATTCTACTTGTTTATTGGTCGTCTGAAGTACTATCAATGTAGGCAACACAATTGAGTTGCTTTGAGGTCAAATCGAAGCAACTCATGTTGTGTACCACAAAATTCAAATCTTTGTATCTTTCAATATACTTGGAATTAGGAGAAATTGAGGCCAAATTCGAGCTCATGGGCTTTTTCTCTTTAAAACGGTATGCTCACTTTTTATTTTAATGAACTTTGGTGGTGGACCAGTCCGGTGAGGCCCACCGGAGAAGATGACCGGAGCTAGGGTTCTGGTGGTGTGATGGAATGTCTCCTGGACCTCAGATCTTGTTCTCATGTTTTAATCTGATCCATTGCTTTTAATTATCAAGCATGTGACGCATTAACTGCAATGTACCATGGAACGCGTGGTCATCAGATCTGTCACTTAATGAGGGAGATCTGATGGCTCGTGTTTTTTCTAATTTCTTTTTAATTTCTAATTTTTCATTTAATCCACTTGTTCGTTTAATTCATTCATATTAATTTCATTGTTAATTCAAAAAATATGGGACTTTCACACCAAATTCTTTAAATATTTTCCTCTTCATATGTTGAATTAAATGATTTTTGACTTGTTTTTAAATATATTAAAATACTTCTGACTTTCCAAAAATAAACATCAAAGTTGTTCCCCTTGATGTCACCCTCTTAAAGCATCCAATATCATTTCATTTGGACGAGAATGGAGGGACTTGTGCATGGATACTTTAGATGGCTTATTTGGGAAACTTTTGAACTCAAATTCCATTTCCCTTTGCATGGATCCATGTTATGACATCGGTGGTATTTATGCAGCAATTGGAGTCAAATACTATGATCATATTGGGCCTAACACATGTCTATGCAGCCATGCACTTGGATTTCTATTTTTGGCTCAATTCAAATGGCATGAATACCATTTTCCATGACCTATATAATGAACTTATTGGCTTCAAATTGAAGGATCCCTTCTGCCCATACCTTGCCAGCAATCCCAGAACCCCATTCCATAGAATTTCTTGAGGATTTCATTGAAATCGAGTTCTTGATTCCACTTCTGTTTGGGGACAAGAACTCCAAGAATTCAAATCCATTTTCATCTCAATTGATCACTGCAAGAAAGAGGGGGAAGGACCAAGTAGAATTGCATCGAGATTAAGCAAAATCACTATAACCCGAAGGTGATTTTTTCCAAAATTTCAAGTCTTTGATTCTCTCTTAATTCTCCATTATTCTACTTGTTTATTGGTTGTCTGAAGTACTACCAATGTAGGCAACACAATTGAGTTGCTTTGAGGTCAAATCGAAGCAACTCAGGTTGTGTACCACAAAATTCAAATCTTTGTATCTTTCAATATACTTGGAATTAGGAGAAATTGAGGCCAAATTCGAGCTCATGGGCTTTTTCTCTTTAAAATGGTATGCTCACTTTTTATTTTAATGAACTTTGGTGGTGGACCAGTCCGGTGAGGTCCACCGGAGAAGATGACCGGAGCTAGGGTTCTGGTGGTGTGATGGAATGTCTCCTGGACCTCAGATCTTGTTCTCATGTTTTAATCTGATCCATTGCTTTTAATTATCAAGCATGTGACGCATTAACTGCAATGTACCATGGAACGCGTGGTCATCAGATCTGTCACTTAATGAGGGAGATCTGATGGCTCGTGTTTTTTCTAATTTCTTTTTAATTTCTAATTTTTCATTTAATCCACTTGTTTTGTTTAATTCATATTAATTTCATTTTTAATTCAAAAAATATGGGACTTTCACCAAAATTCTTTAAATATTTTCCTCTTCCATATGTTGAATTAAATGATTTTTGACTTTTTTTTAAATATATTAAAATACTTCTGACTTTCCAAAAAAACATCAAAGTTGTTCCCCTTGATGTCACCCTCTTAAAGCATCCAATATCATTTCATTTGGACGAGAATGGAGGGACTTGCGCATGGATACTTTAGATGGCTTATTTGGGAAACTTTTGAACTCAAATTCCATTTCCCTTTGCATGGATCCATGTTATGACATCGGTGGTATTTATGCAGCAATTGGAGTCAAATACTATGATCATATTGGGCCTAACACATGTCTATGCAGCCATGCACTTGGATTTCTATTTTTGGCTCAATTCAAATGGCATGAATACCATTTTCCATGACCTATATAATGAACTTATTGGCTTCAAATTGAAGGATCCCTTCTGCCCAAACCTTGCCAGGCAATCCCAGAACCCCATTCCATAGAATTTCTTGAGGATTTCATTGAAATCTAATTCTTGATTCCACTTCTGTTTGGGGACAAGAACTCCAAGAATTCAAATCCATTTTCATCTCAATTGATCACTGCAAGAAAGAGGGGGAAGGACCAAGTAGAATTGCATCGAGATTAAGCAAAATCACTATAACCCGAAGGTGATTTTTTCCAAAATTTCAAGTCTTTGATTCTCTTTTAATTCTCCATTATTCTACTTGTTTATTGGTCGTCTGAAGTACTATCAATGTAGGAAACACAATTGAGTTGCTTTGAGGTCAAATCGAAGCAACTTGGGTTGTGTACCACAAAATTCAAATCTTTGTATCTTTCAATATACTTGGAATTTGGAGAAATTGAGGCCAAATTCGAGCTCCTGGGCTTTTTCTCTTTAAAATGGTATGCTCACTTTTTATTTTAATGAACTTTGTGGTGGACCAGTCCGGTGAGGTCCACCGGAGAAGATGACCGGAGCTAGGGTTCTGGTGGTGTGATGGAATGTCTCCTGGACCTCAGATCTTGTTCTCATGTTTTAATCTGATCCATTGCTTTTAATTATCAAGCATGTGACGCATTAACTGCAATGTACCATGGAACGCGTGGTCATCAGATCTGTCACTTAATGAGGGAGATCTGATGGCTCGTGTTTTTTCCAATTTCTTTTAATTTCTAATTTTTCATTTAATCCACTTGTTTTGTTTAATTCATATTAATTTCATTGTTAATTCAAAAAATATGGGACTTTCACCAAAATTCTTTAAATATTTTCCTCTTCCATATGTTAAATTAAATGATTTTTGACTTGTTTTTAAATATTAAAATACTTCTGACTTTCCAAAAATAAACATCAAAGTTGTTCCCCTTGATGTCACCCTCTTAAAGCATCCAATATCATTTCATTTGGACGAGAATGGAGGGACTTGCGCATGGATACTTTAGATGGCTTATTTGGGAAACTTTTGAACTCAAATTCCATTTCCCTTTGCATGGATCCATGTTATGACATCGGTGGTATTTATGCAGCAATTGGAGTCAAATACTATGATCATATTGGGCCTAACACATGTCTATGCAGCCATGCACTTGGATTTCTATTTTTGGCTCAATTCAAATGGCATGAATACCATTTTCCATGACCTATATAATGAACTTATTGGCTTCAAATTGAAGGATCCCTTCTGCCCAAACCTTGCCAAGCAATCCCAGAACCCCATTCCATAGAATTTCTTGAGGATTTCATTGAAATCTAGTTCTTGATTCCACTTCTGTTTCGGGACAAGAACTCCAAGAATTCAAATCCATTTTCATCTCAATTGATCACTGCAAGAAAGAGGGGAAGGACCAAGTAGAATTGCATCGAGATTAAGCAAAATCACTATAACCCGAAGGTGATTTTTTCCAAAATTTCAAGTCTTTGATTCTCTTTAATTCTCCATTATTCTACTTGTTTATTGGTTGTCTGAAGTACTACCAATGTAGGCAACACAATTGAGTTGCTTTGAGGTCAAATCGAAGCAACTCAGGTTGTGTACCACAAAATTCAAATCTTTGTATCTTTCAATATACTTGGAATTAGGAGAAATTGAGGCCAAATTCGAGCTCCTGGGCTTTTTCTCTTTAAAATGGTATGCTCACTTTTTATTTTAATGAACTTTGTGTGGGACCAGTCCGGTGAGGTCCACCGGAGAAGATGACCGGAGCTAGGGTTCGGTGGTGTGATGGAATGTCTCCTGGACCTCAGATCTTGTTCTAATGTTTTAATCTGATCCATTGCTTTTAATTATCAAGCATGTGACGCATTGACTGCAATGTACCATGGAACGCGTGGTCATCAGATCTGTCACTTAATGAGGGAGATCTGATGGCTCGTGTTTTTTCTAATTTCTTTTTAATTTCTAATTTTTCATTTAATCCACTTGTTTGTTTAATTCATATTAATTTCATTTTTAATTCAAAAAATATGGGACTTTCACCAAAATTCTTTAAATATTTTCCTCTTCTATATGTTGAATTAAATGATTTTTGACTTGTTTTTAAATATATTAAAATACTTCTGACTTTCCAAAAATAAACATCAAAGTTGTTCCCCTTGATGTCACCCTCTTAAAGCATCCAATATCATTTCATTTGGACGAGAATGGAGGTACTTGCGCATGGATACTTTAGATGGCTTATTTGGGAACTTTTGAACTCAAATTCCATTTCCCTTTGCATGGATCCATGTTATGACATCGGTGGTATTTATGCAGCAATTGGAGTCAAATACTATGATCATATTGGGCCTAACACATGTCTATGCAGCCATGCACTTGGATTTCTATTTTTGGCTCAATTCAAATGGCATGAATACCATTTTCCATGACCTATATAATGAACTTATTGGCTTCAAATTGAAGGATCCCTTCTGCCCAACCTTGCCAGGCAATCCCAGAACCCCATTCCATAGAATTTCTTGAGGATTTCATTGAAATCTATTCTTGATTCCACTTCTGTTTGGGGACAAGAACTCCAAGAATTCAAATCCATTTTCATCTCAATTGATCACTGCAAGAAAGAGGGGGAAGGACCAAGTAGAATTGCATCGAGATTAAGCAAAATCACTATAACCCGAAGGTGATTTTTTCCAAAATTTCAAGTCTTTGATTCTCTCTTAATTCTCCATTATTCTACTTGTTTATTGGTTGTCTGAAGTACTACCAATGTAGGCAACACAATTGAGTTGCTTTGAGGTCAAATCGAAGCAACTCAGGTTGTGTACCACAAAATTCAAATCTTTGTATCTTTCAATATACTTGGAATTAGGAGAAATTGAGGCCAAATTCGAGCTCCTGGGCTTTTTCTCTTTAAAACGGTATGCTCACTTTTTATTTTAATGAACTTTGGTGGTGGACCAGTCCGGTGAGGTCCACCGGAGAAGATGACCGGAGCTAGGGTTCCGGTGGTGTGATGGAACGTCTCCTGGCCCTCAGATCTTGTTCTCATGTTTTAATCTGATCCCTTGCTTTTAATTATCAAGCATGTGACGCATTGACTGCAATGTACCATGGAACGCGTGGTCATCAGATCTGTCACTTAATGAGGGAGATCTGATGGCTCGTGTTTTTTCTAATTTCTTTTTAATTTCTAATTTTTCATTTAATCCACTTGTTTTGTTTAATTCATATTAATTTCATTTTTATTCAAAAAATATGGGACTTTCACCAAAATTCTTTAAATATTTTCCTCTTCCATATGTTGAATTAAATGATTTTTGACTTGTTTTTAAATATATTAAATACTTCTGACTTTCCAAAAATAAACATCAAAGTTGTTCCCCTTGATGTCACCCTCTTAAAGCATCCAATATCATTTCATTTGGACGAGAATGGAGGGACTTGCGCAAGGATACTTTAGATGGCTTATTTGGGAAACTTTTGAACTCAAATTCCATTTCCCTTTGCATGGATCCATGTTATGACATCGGTGGTATTTATGCAGCAATTGGAGTCAATCACTATGATCATATTGGGCCTAACACATGTCTATGCAGCCATGCACTTGGATTTCTATTTTTGGCTCAATTCAAATGGCATGAATACCATTTTCCATGACCTATATAATGAACTTATTGTCTCCAAATTGAAGGATCCCTTCTGCCCAAACCTTGCCAAGCAATCCCAGAACCCCATTCCATATAATTTCTTGAGGATTTCATTGAAATCGAATTCTTGATTCCACTTCTTTTTGGGGACAAGAACTCCTAGAATTCAAATCCATTTTCATCTCAATTGATCACTGCAAGAAAAAGGGGGAAGGACCAAGTAGAATTGCATCGAGATTAAGCAAAATCACTATAATCCGAAGGTGATTTTTTCCAAAATTTCAAGTCTTTGATTCTCTCTTAATTCTCCATTATTCTACTTGTTTATTGGTTGTCTGAAGTACTATCAATGTAGGCAACACAATTGAGTTGCTTTGAGGTCAAATCGAAGCAACTCAGGTTGTGTACCACAAAATTCAAATCTTTGTATCTTTCAATATACTTGGAATTTGGAGAAATTGAGGCCAAATTCGAGCTCCAGGGCTTTTTCTCTTTAAAATGGTATGCTCACTTTTTATTTTAATGAACTTTGTGGTGGACCAGTCCGGTGAGGTCCACCGGAGAAGATGACCGGAGCTAGGGTTCCGGTGGTATGATGGAACGTCTCTTGGCCCTCAGATCTTGTTCTCATGTTTTAGTCGGATCCATTGCTTTTAATTATCAAGCATCTGACGCATTGACATCAATGTACAATGGAACGCGTGGTCATCAGATATGTCACTTAATGAGGGAGATCTGATGGCTCGTGTTTTTTCTAATTTCTTTTTAATTTCTAATTTTTAAGTTAATCCACTTATTTTGTTTAATTCATATTGATTTCATTTTTAATCCAAAAAATATGGGACTTTCACCAAAATTCTTTAAATATTTTCCTCTTCCATATTTTGAATTAAATGATTTTTTACTTGTTTTTAAATACATTAAAATACTTCTGACTTTCCAAAAATTAACATCAAAGTTGTTCCCCTTGATGTCACCCTCTTAAAGCATCCAATATCATTTCATTTGGACGAGAATGGAGGGACTTGCACATGGATACTTTAGATGGCTTATTTAAGAACTTTTGATCTCAAATTCCAATTCCCTTTGCATGGATCCATGTTATGACATCGGTGGTATTTATGCAGCAATTGGAGTCAAATACTATGACCATATTGGGCCTAACACATGTCTATGCAGCCATGCACTTGGATTTCTATTTTTGGCTCAATTTAAATGGCATGAATACCATTTTCCATGACCTATATAATGAACTTATTGGCTTCAAATTGAAGGATCCCTTCTGCCCAAACCTTGCTAAGCAATCCCAGAACCCCATTCCATTGAATTTCTTGAGGATTTCATTCAAATCTAGTTCTTGATTCCACTTCTGTTTCAGGACAAGAACTCGAAGAATTCAAATCCATTTTCATCTCAATTGATCACTGCAAGCAAGAGTGGGAAGGACCAAGTAGAATTGCATCGAGATTAAGCAAAATCACTATAACCCGAAGGTGATGTTTTCCCAAAATTTCAAGTCTTTGATTCTCTCTTAATTCTCTATTATTCTACTTGTTTATTGGTTGTCTGAAGTACTACCAATGTAGGCAACACAATTGAGTTGCTTTGAGGTCAAATCGAAGCAACTCAGGTTGTGTACCACAAAATTCAAATCTTTGTATCTTTCAATATACTTGGAATTTGGAGAAATTGAGGCCAAATTCGAGCTCTTGGGCTTTTTCTCTTTAAAATGGTATGCTCACTTTTTATTTTAATGAACTTTGTGGTGGACCAGTCCGGTGCGGTCCACCGGAGAAGATGACCGGAGCTAGGGTTCCGGTGGTATGATGGAACGTCTCTTGGCCCTCAGATCTTGTTCTCATGTTTTAATATGATCCCTTACTTTTAATTATCAAGCATGTGACGCATTGATATCAATGTACCATGGAACGCGTGGTCATCAGATATGTCACTTAATGAGGGAGATCTGATGGCTCGTGTTTTTTCTAATTCCTTTTTAATTTCTAATTTTTAAGTTAATCCACTTATTTTGTTTAATTCATATTGATTTCATTTTTAATCCAAAAATATGGGACTTTCACCAAAATTCTTTAAATATTTTCCTCTTCCAATGGAATTAAATGATTTTTTGACTTGTTTTTAAATACATTAAAATACTTCTGACTTTCCAAAAATTAACATCAAAGTTGTTCCCCTTGATGTCACCCTCTTAAAGCATCCAATATCATTTCATTTGGACGAGAATGGAGGGACTTGCACATGGATACTTTAGATGGCTTATTTAAGAACTTTTGATCTCAAATTCCAATTCCCTTTGCATGGATCCATGTTATGACATCGGTGGTATTTATGCAGCAATTGGAGTCAAATACTATGACCATATTGGGCCTAACACATGTCTATGCAGCCATGCACTTAGATTTCTATTTTTGGCTCAATTTAATTGGCATGAATACCATTTTCCATGACCTATATAATGAACTTATTGGCTTCAAATTGAAGGATCCCTTCTGCCCAAACCTTGCCAAGCAATCCCAGAACCCCATTCCAGTGAATTTCTTGAGGATTTCATTCAAATCTAGTTCTTGATTCCACTTCTGTTTCAGGACAAGAACTCGAAGAATTCATATCCATTTTCATCTCAATTGATCACTGCAAGCAAGAGTGGGAAGGACCAAGTAGAATTGCATCGAGATTTAGCCAAATCACTATAACACGAAGGTGATTTTTTCCAAAATTTCAAGTCTTTGATTCTCTCTTAATTCTCCATTATTCTACTTGTTTATTGGTTGTCTGAAGTACTACCAATGTAGGCAACACGATTGAGTTGCTTTGAGGTCAAATCGAAGCAACTCAGGTTGTGTACCACAAAATTCAAATCTTTGTATCTTTCAATATACTTGGAATTTGGAGAAATTGAGGCCAAATTCGAGCTCTTGGGCTTTTTCTCTTTAAAATGGTATGCTCACTTTTTATTTTAATGAAATTCGTGGTGGACCAGTCCGGTGAGGTCCACCGGAGAAGATAACCGGAGCTAGGGTTCCGGTGGTATGATGGAACGTCTCTTGGCCCTCAGATCTTGTTCTCATGTTTTAATCTGATCCCTTACTTTTAATTATCAAGCATGTGACGCATTGACATCAATGTACCATGGAACGCGTGGTCATCAGATATGTCACTTAATGAGGGAGATCTGATGGCTCGTGTTTTTTCTAATTTCTTTTTAATTTCTAATTTTTAAGTTAATCCACTTATTTTGTTTAATTCATATTGATTTCATTTTTAATCCAAAAAATATGGGACTTTCACCAAAATTCTTTAAATATTTTCCTCTTCCATATTTTGAATTAAATGATTTTTGACTTGTTTTTAAATACATTAAAATACTTCTGACTTTCCAAAAATTAACATCAAAGTTGTTCCCCTTGATGTCACCCTCTTAAAGCATCCAATATCATTTCATTTGGACGAGAATGGAGGGACTTGCGCATGGATACTTTAGATGGCTTATTTGGGAAACTTTGATCTCAAATTCCAATTCCCTTTGCATGGATCCATGTTATGACATCGGTGGTATTTATGCAGCAATTGGAGTCAAATACTATGACCATATTGGGCCTAACACATGTCTATGCAGCCATGCACTTGGATTTCTATTTTTGGCTCAATTCAAATGGCATGAATACCATTTTCCATGACCTATATAATGAACTTATTGGCTTCAAATTGAAGGATCCCTTCTGCCCAAACCTTGCTAAGCAATCCCAGAACCCCATTCCATTGAATTTCTTGAGGATTTCATTCAAATCTAGTTCTTGATTCCACTTCTGCTTCGGGACAAGAAATCCAAGAATTCATATCCATTTCCATCTCAATTGATCACTGCAAGCAAGAGTGGGAAGGACCAAGTAGAATTGCATCGAGATTTAGCCAAATCACTATAACACGAAGGTGATTTTTTCCAAAATTACAAGTCTTTGATTCTCTCTTAATTCTCCATTATTATACTTGTTTATTGGTTGTCTGAAGTACTACCAATGTAGGCAACACAATTGAGTTGCTTTGAGGTCAAATCGAAGCAACTCAGGTTGTGTACCACAAAATTCAAATCTTTGTATCTTTCAATATTCTTGGAATTTGGAGAAATTGAGGCCAAATTCGAGCTCCTGGGCTTTTTCTCTTTAAAATGGTATGCTCACTTTTTATTTTAATGAACTTTGTGGTGGACCAGTCCGGTGAGGTCCACCGGAGAAGATGACCGGAGCTAGGGTTCCGGTGGTATGATGGAACGTCTCTTGGCCCTCAGATCTTGTTCTCATGTTTTAATCTGATCCCTTGCTTTTAATTATCAAGCATGTGACGCATTGACATCAATGTACCATGAAACGCGTGGTCATCAGATCTGTCACTTAATGAGGGAGATCTGATGGCTCGTGTTTTTTCTAATTTCTTTTTAATTTCTAATTTTTCATTTAATCCACTTGTTTTGTTTAATTCATATTGATTTCATTTTTAATCCAAAAAATATGGGACTTTCACCAAAATTCTTTAAATATTTTCCTCTTCCATATGTTGAATTAAATGATTTTTGACTTGTTTTTAAATATATTAAAATACTTCTGACTTTCCAAAAATTAACATCAAAGTTGTTCCCCTTGATGTCACCCTCTTAAAGCATCCAATATCATTTCATTTGGACGAGAATGGAGGGACTTGCGCATGGATACTTTAGATGGCTTATTTGGGAACTTTTGATCTCAAATTCCAATTCCCTTTGCATGGATCCATGTTATGACATCGGTGGTATTTATGCAGCAATTGGAGTCAAATACTATGACCATATTGGGCCTAACACATGTCTATGCAGCCATGCACTTGGATTTCTATTTTTGGCTCAATTCAAATGGCATGAATACCATTTTCCATGACCTATATAATGAACTTATTGGCTTCAAATTGAAGGATCCCTTCTGCCCAAACCTTGCCAAGCAATCCCAGAACCCCATTCCATAGAATTTCTTGAGGATTTCATTCAAATCTAGTTCTTGATTCCACTTCTGCTTCGGGACAAGAAATCCAAGAATTCATATCCATTTTCATCTCAATTGATCACTGCAAGCAAGAGTGGGAAGGACCAAGTAGAATTGCATCGAGATTTAGCCAAATCACTATAACACGAAGGTGATTTTTTCCAAAATTTCAAGTCTTTGATTCTCTCTTAATTCTCCATTATTCTACTTGTTTATTGGTTGTCTGAAGTACTACCAATGTAGGCAACACGATTGAGTTGCTTTGAGGTCAAATCGAAGCAACTCAGGTTGTGTACCACAAAATTCAAATCTTTGTATCTTTCAATATACTTGGAATTTGGAGAAATTGAGGCCAAATTCGAGCTCTTGGCTTTCTTTTCTCTTTAAATGGTATGCTCACTTTTTATTTTAATGAAATTTGTGGTGGACCAGTCCGGTGAGGTCCACCGGAGAAGATGACCGGAGCTAGGGTTCCGGTGGTATGATGGAACGTCTCTTGGCCCTCAGATCTTGTTCTCATGTTTTAATCTGATCCCTTGCTTTTAATTATCAAGCATGTGACGCATTGACATCAATGTACCATGAAACGCGTGGTCATCAGATCTGTCACTTAATGAGGGAGATCTGATGGCTCGTGTTTTTTCTAATTTCTTTTTAATTTCTAATTTTTAAGTTAATCCACTTATTTTGTTTAATTCATATTGATTTCATTTTTAATCCAAAAAATATGTGACTTTCACCAAAATTCTTTAAATATTTTCCTCTTCCATATGTTGAATTAAATGATTTTTGACTTGTTTTTAAATATATTAAAATACTTCTGACTTTCCAAAAATTAACATCAAAGTTGTTCCCCTTGATGTCACCCTCTTAAAGCATCCAATATCATTTCATTTGGACGAGAATGGAGGGACTTGCGCATGGATACTTTAGATGGCTTATTTGGGAAACTTTTGATCTCAAATTCCAATTCCCTTTGCATGGATCCATGTTATGACATCGGTGGTATTTATGCAGCAATTGGAGTCAAATACTATGACCATATTGGGCCTAACACATGTCTATGCAGCCATGCACTTGGATTTCTATTTTTGGCTCAATTCAATTGGCATGAATACCATTTTCCATGACCTATATAATGAACTTATTGGCTTCAAATTGAAGGATCCCTTCTGCCCAAACCTTGCCGAGCAATCCCAGAACCCCATTCCATAGAATTTCTTTAGGATTTCATTGAAATCTAGTTCTTGATTCCACTTCTGTTTCGGGACAAGAACTCCAAGAATTCATATCCATTTTCATCTCAATTGATCACTACAAGCAAGAGGGGGAAGGACCAAGTAGAATTGCATCGAGATTAAGCCAAATCACTATAACCCGAAGGTGATTTTTTCCAAAATTTCAAGTCTTTGATTCTCTCTTAATTCTCCATTATTCTACTTGTTTATTGGTTGTCTGAAGTACTACCAATGTAGGCAACACGATTGAGTTGCTTTGAGGTCAAATCGAAGCAACTCAGGTTGTGTACCACAAAATTCAAATCTTTGTATCTTTCAATATACTTGGAATTATGAGAAATTGAGGCCAAATTCGAGCTCCTGGAGTTTTTCTCTTTAAAATGGTATGCTCACTTTTTATTTTAATGAACTTTGGTGGTGGACCAGTCCGGTGAGGTCCACCGGAGAAGATGACCGGAGCTAGGGATTCGGTGGTGTGATGGAATGTCTCCTGGCCCTCAGATCTTGTTCTCATGTTTTAATCTGATCCCTTACTTTTAATTATCAAGCATGTGACGCAATGACTGCAATGTACCATTGAACGCGTGGTCATCAGATCTGTCACTTAATGAGGGAGATCTGATGGCTCGTGTTTTTTCTAGTTTCTTTTTAATTTCTAATTTTTCATTTATTCCACTTATTTTGTTTAATTCATATTGATTTCATTTTTAATCCAAAAAATATGGGACTTTCACCAAAATTCTTTAAATATTTTCCTCTTCCATATGTTGAATTAAATGATTTTTGACTTGTTTTTAAATATATTAAAATACTTCTGACTTTCCAAAAATTAACATCAAAGTTGTTCCCCTTTATGTCACCCTCTTAAAGCATCCAATTTCATTTCATTTGGACGAGAATGGAGGGACTTGCCCCTGGATACTTTAGATGGCTTATTTGGGAAACTTTTGATCTCAAATTCCAATTCCCTTTGCATGGATCCATGTGATGACATCGGTGGTATTTATGCAGCAATTGGAGTCAAATACTATGATCATATTGGGCCTAACACATGTCTATGCAGCCATGCACTTGGATTTCTATTTTTGGCTCAACTCAAATGGCATGAATACCATATTCCATGACCTATATAATGAACGTATTGGCTTCAAATTGAAGGATCCCTTCTGCCCAAACCTTGCCAAGCAATCCCAGAACCCCATTCCATAGAATTTCTTGAGGATTTCATTGAAATCTAATTCTTGATTCCATTTGAGTTTCGGGACAAGAACTCCAAGAATTCAAATCCATTTTCATCTCAATTGATCACTGCAAGCAAGAGGGGGAAGGACCAAGTAGAATTGCATCGATATTAAGCCAAATCACTATAACCCGAAGGTGATTTTTTCCAAAATTTCAAGTCTTTGATTCTCTCTTAATTCTCCATTATTCTACTTGTTTATTGGTTGTCTGAAGTACTACCAATGTAGGCAACCCAATTGAGTTACTTTAAGGTCAAATCGAAGCAACTCAGGTTGTGTACCACAAAATTCAAATATTTGTATCTTTCAATATACTTGGAATTATGAGAAATTGAGGCCAAATTCGAGCTCCTGGGCTTTTTCTCTTTAAAATTGTATGCTCACTTTTTATTTTAATGAACTTTGGTGGTGGACCAGTCCAGTAAGGTCCACCGGAGAAGATGACCGGAGCTAGGGTTTGGGTGGTGTGATGGAACGTCTCCTGGCCCTCAGATCTTGTTCTCATGTTTTATTCTGATCCCTTGCTTTTAATTATCAAGCATGTGACGCATTGACAGCAATGTACCATGGAACGCATGGTCATCAAATTTGTCACTTAATGAGGGAGATCTGATGGCTCGTGTTTTTTCTAATTTCTTTTTAATTTCTAATTTTTCATTTAATCCACTTATTTTGTTTAATTCTTATTGATTTTATTTTTAATCCAAAAAATATGGGACATTCACCAAAATTCTTTAAATATTTTCCTCTTCCATATGTTGAACTAAATGATTTTTGACTTGTTTTTAAATATATTAAAATACTTCTGACTTTCCAAAAATTAACATCAAAGTTGTTCCCCTTGTTGTCACCCGCTTAAAGCATCCAATATCATTTCATTTTGACGAGAATGGAGGGACTTGCCCCTGGATACTTTAGATTATTTATTTGGGAAACTTTTGATCTCAAATTCCAATTCCCTTTGCATGGATCCATGATATGACATCGGTGGTATTTATGCAGCAATTGGAGTCAAATACTATGATCATATTGGGCCTAACACATGTCTATGCAGCCATGCACTTGGATTTCTATTTTTTTCTCAATTCAAATGGCATGAATACCATATTCCATGACCTATATAATGAACGTATTGGCTTCAAATTGAAGGATCCCTTCTGCCCAAACCTTGCCAAGCAATCCCAGAACCCCATTCCATAGAATTTCTTGAGGATTTCATTGAAATCTAATTCTTGATTCCATTTCAGTTTCGGGACAAGAACGCCAAGAATTCAAATCCATTTTCATCTCAATTGATCACTGCAAGCAAGAGGGGGAAGGACCAAGTACAATTGGATCGATATTAAGCCAAATCACTATAACCCGAAGGTGATTTTTTCCAAAATTTCAAGTCTTTGATTCTCTCTTAATTCTGCATTATTCTACTTGTTTATTGGTTGTCTGAAGTACTACCAATGTAGGCAACACAATTGAGTTGCTTTGAGGTCAAATCGAAGCAACTCAGGTTGTGTACCACAAAATTCAAATATTTGTATCTTTCAATATACTTGGAATTATGAGAAATTGAGGCCAAATTCGAGCTCCTGGGCTTTTTCTCTTTAAAATGGTATGCTCACTTTTTATTTTAATGAAATTTGGTGGTGGTCCAGTCCGGTAAGGTCCACCGGAGAAGATGACCGGAGCTAGGGTTTCGGTGGTGTGATGGAACGTCTCCTGGCCCTCAAATCTTGTTCTCATGTTTTAATCTGATCCCTTGCTTTTAATTATCAAGCATGTGACGCATTGACAACAATGTACCATGGAACGCGTGGTCATCAGATTTGTCACTTAATGTGGGAGATCTGATGGCTCGTGTTTTTTCTAATTTCTTTTTAATTTCTAATTTTTCATTTAATCCAATTATTTTGTTTAATTCTTATTGATTTCATTTTTAATCCAAAAAATATGGGACTTTCACCAAAATTCTTTAAATATTTTCCTCTTCCACATGTTGAATTAAATGATTTTTGACTTGTTTTTAAATATATTAAAATACTTCTGACTTTCCAAAAATTAACATCAAAGTTGTTCCCCTTGATGTCACCCTCTTAAAGCGTCCAATATCATTTCATTTGGACGAGAATGGAGGGACTTGCCCATGGATACTTTAGATGGCTTATTTGGGAAACTTTTGATCTCAAATTCCAATTCCCTTTGCATGGATCCATGTTATGACATCGGTGGTATTTATGCAGCAATTGGAGTTAAATACTATGATCTTATTGGGCCTAACACATGTCTATGCAGTCATGCACTTGGATTTCTATTTTTGGCTCAATTCAAATGGAATGAATACCATATTCCATGACCTATATAATGAACGTATTGGCTTAAAATTGAAGGTTCCCTTCTGCCCAAACCTTGCCAAGCAATCCCAGAACCCCATTCCATAGAATTTCTTGAGTATTTCATTGAAATCTAATTCTTGACTCCATTTCAGTTTCGGGACAAGAACTCCAAGAATTCAAATTCATTTTCATCTCAATTGATCACTGCAAGCAAGAGGGGGAAGGACCAAGTAGAATTGCATCGATATTAAGCCAAATCACTATAACCCGAAGGTGATTTTTTCCAAAATTTCAAGTCTTTGATTCTCTCTTAATTCTCCATTATTCTACTTGTTTATTGGTTGTCTGAAGTACTACCAATGTAGGCAACACAATTAAGTTGCTTTGAGGTCAAATCGAAGCAACTCAGGTTGTGTACCACAAAATTCAAATATTTGTATCTTTCAATATACTTGGAATTATGAGAAATTGAGGCCAAATTCGAGCTCCTGGCCTTTTTCTCTTTAAAATGGTATGCTCACTTTTTATTTTAATGAACTTTGGTGGTGGACCAGACCGGTGAGGTCCACCGAAGAAGATGACCGGAGCTAGGGTTTCGGTGGTGTGATGGAACGTCTCCTGGCCCTCAGATCTTGTTCTCATGTTTTAATCTGATCCCTTGCTTTTAATTATCAAGCATGTGACGCATTGACTGCAATGTACCATGGAACGCGTGGTCATCCGATCTGTCACTTAATGAGGGAGATCTGATGGGTCGTGTTTTTTCTAATTTCTTTTTAATTTCTAATTTTTCATTTAATCCACTTATTTTGTTTAATTCATATGGCCGAGATTGGAGGGACTTGCGCATGTATACTTTAGTTGGCTTGTTTTGGAAACATTTGAACTCAAATTCCATTTCCCTTTGCATGGATCCATGTTATGACATCGGTGGCTTTTATGCAGTAATTGGAGTTAAATGCAATGATCATATTGGGCCTAGCACATGTCTATGTAGCCATGCACTTGGATTTCTATTTTTGTCTCAAATTCAAATGGCGTGAATACCATTTTCCATGGATTATATTAGGAACTCATTGGCTTTAAATTGAAGGATCCCTTCTTCCCTAACCTTGCCAAGCAATCTCAGAACTCCATTCCATAGATTTTCTTGAGGATTTCATTGAAATCGAGTTCTCAATTCCACTTCTGTTTGGGGACAAGAACTCCAAGAATTCATATCCATTTTCATCTCAATTGATCACAGCAAGCTAGAGGGGGAAGAACCAAGTGGAATTGCATCGAGATTAAGCCAAATCACTATAACCCGAAGGTGATTTTTTCAAAAATTTCAAGTCTTTGATTCTCTCTCAATTCTCCATTATTCTACTTGTTTATTGGTTGTCTGAAGTCCTACCAAAGTAGGCAACACGATTGAGTTGCTTTGAGGTCAAATCGAAGCAACGCAGGTCGTGTACCTCTAAATTCAATTCTTTGTATCTTTCAATATACTTTTAATTAAGAGAAATTGAGGCCAGATTCGAGCCCCTGAGCTTTTTCTCTTTAAAATGGTATGCTCACTTTTTATTTTAATGAACTTTGGTGGTGGACCAGTTTGGTGAGGTCCACCGAAGAAGATAACTAAAGCTAGGGCTCTGGTGTTGTGTTGGCACGTCTCCTGGCCCTCAGATCTTGTTCTCATGTTTTAATTTGATCCTTTGCTTTTAATTATCAAGCATGTGACGCATTGACTGCAATGCACCATGGAACGTGCGCGCTTGGCAATCATATTTGTCACTTAATGAGGGAGATCTGATGGCGCGTGTTTTTTCTAATTTATTTTTAATTTCTAATATTTCATTTAATCCACTTATTTTTTTTAATTCATATTAGTTTCATTTTTAATCCAAAAAATATGGGACTTTCACCAAAATTCTTTAAATATTTTCCTCTTCCATATGTTAAATTAAATGATTTTTGACTTATTTTTGAATATTTTAAAATACTTCTAACTTTCAAAAATTATCATCAAAGTTATTCCCCTTGATGTCACCCTCTCAAAGCATCCAATATCACTTCATATGGACGCCAATGGAGGGACTTACGCATGTATACTTTAGATGGCTTATTTTGGCAACTTTTGAACTCAAATTCCATTTCCCTTTGCATGGATCCATGTTATGACAACGGCGGCATTGATGCAGCAATTGGAGTCAAATGCAATGATCCTATTGGGCCAAACACATGTCTATGCAGCCATACACTTGGATTTCTATTTTTTGCTCCAAATTGAAATGGCGTGAATAACATTTTCCATGGCTTATATTATGAACTCATTGGCTTTAAATTGAAGGATCCCTTCTTCCCAAACCTTGCCAAGCAATCTCAGAACTCCATTCCATAGAATTTATTGAGGATTTCATTGAAATCGAGTTCTTGATTCCACTTCTGTTTGGGGACAAGAACTCCAAGAATTCATATCCATTTTCATCTCAATTGATCACTACAAGCAAGAGGGGGAAGGACCAAGTGGAATTGCATCGAGATTAAGCCAAATCACTATAAACCGAAGGTGATTTTTTCCAAAATTTCAAATTTTTGATTCTCTCTCAATTCTCCATTATTCTACTTGTTTATTGGTTGTCTGAAGTCCTACCAAAGTAGGCAACACGATTGAGTTGCTTTGAGGCCAAATCGAAGCAACTCAGGTCGTGTACCTCAAAATTCAATTCTTTGTATCTTTCAATATACTTGGAATTAGGAGAAATTGAGGCCAGATTCGAGCCCCTCGGCTTTTTCTCTTTAAAATGGTATGCTCACTTTTAATATAATGAATTTTGGTGGTGGACCATTCCGGTGAGGTCCACGGGAGAAGATGACCGGAGCTAGGGCTCAGGTGGTGTGTTGGCACATCTCCTGGCCCTTAGATCTTGTTCTCATGTTTTAATTTGATCCTTTGCATTTAATTATCAAGCATGTGACGCCTTGACTGCAATGCACCATGGAACGCGCGCGCTTGGCAATCATATTTGTTACTTAATGAGGGAGATCTGATGGCTCGTGTTTTTTCTAATTTATTTTTAATTTCTAATATTTCATTTAATCCACTTATTTTTTTTAATTCATATTAGTTTCATTTTTAATCCAAAAAATATGGGACTTTCACCAAAATTCTTTAAATATTTTCCTCTTCCATATGTTAAATTAAATGATTTTTGACTTATTTTTGAATATTTTAAAATACTTCTGACTTTCCAAAAATAAACATCAAAGTTGTTCCCCTTGATATCACCCTCTCAAAGCATCCAATATCACTTCATTTGGACGAGAATGAAGGGACTTGTGCATGGATACTTTAGATGGCTTATTTTTGAAACTTTTGAACTCAAATTCCATTTCCTTTTGCATGAATCCATGTTATGACATCAGTGGCATTTATGCAGCAATTGGAGTCAAATGTAATGATCATATTGGGCCTAGCACATGTCTATGACGCCATGCACTTGGATTTCTATTTTTGGCTCAAATTCCAAATGGCGTGAATACCATTCTCCATGACTTATATAATGAACTCATTGGCTTCAAATTGTGGGATCCCTTCTGCCCAAACCTTGCCAAGCAATCCCAGAACCCCATTCCATAGAATTTCTTGAGGATTCCATTGAAATCGAGTTCTTGATTCCACTTCTATTTGGGGACAAGAACTCCAGGAATTCATATCCATTTTTATCTCAATTGATCACTACAAGCAAGAGGGGGAAGGACCAAGTGGAATTGCGTCGAGATTAAGTAAAATCACTATAACCCGAAGGTGATTTTTTCCAAAATTTCAAGTCTTTGATTCTCTCTTAGTTCTCCATTATTCTACTTGTTTATAGGTTGTCTGAAGTCCTACCAATGTAGGCAACACGATTGAGTTGCTTTGAGGTCAAATCGAAGCAACTCAAATTGTGTACCTCAAAATTCAATTCTTTGTATCTTTCAATATACTTGGAATTAGGAGAAATTAAGGCCAGATTCGAGCTCTTTAGGTTTTTCTCTTAAAAATTGTATGCTCACTTTTTATTTTAATGAACTTTGGTGGTGGACTAGTCCGGTGAGGTCCACCGGAGAAGATGATCGGAGCTAGGGCCCCGGTGGTGTGATGGAACGTCTCCTGGCCCTTAGATCTTATTCTCATGTTTTAATCTAATCCCTTGCTTTTAATTATCAAACATGTGATGCATTGACTGCAATGTACCATGGAACCCGCGCGCTTGGCCATGAGGTCTGTCATTTAATGAGGGAGATCTGATGGCTCGTGTTTTTTCTAATTTCTTTTTAATTTCTAATTTTTCATTTAATCCACTTATTTTGTTTAATTCATATTGATTTCATTTTAAATCCAAAAAATATTGGACTTTCACCAAAATTGTTTAAGTATTCTCCTCTTCCATATGTTGAATTAAATGATTTTTGACTTGTTTTTAAATCCTTTAAAATACTTCTGACTTTCCAAAAATAAACATCAAAGTTGTTCCCCTTGATGTCACCCTTTCGAAGCATCCAATATCACTTCATTTGGATGAGAATGGTGGGACTTGCGCATGGATACATTAGATGGCTTTTTTTGGAAACATTTGAACTCAAACTCCATTTCCCTTTGCAAGGATCCATGTTATGTCATCAGTGGCATTTATGCAGCAATTGGAGTCAAATGCAATGATCATATTGGGCCAAGCACATATTTATGCAACCATGCACTTGAATTATTATTTTTTGCTCAAAATTCAAATGGAGTGAATACCATTTTCCCTGACCTATATAATGAACTCATTGGCTTCAAATGGAAGGATCCCTTCTGCCCAAACCATGCCAAGCAATCCTAGAAACCTATTCCATAGAATTTCTTGAGGATTTCATTGAAATCGAGTTCTTGATTTCACTTCTATTTGGGGACAAGAACTCCAAGAATTCATATCCATTTTCATCTCAATTGATCACTGCAAGCAAGAGGGGGAAGGACCAAGTGGAATTGAATCGAGATTAAGCCAAATCATTATAACCCGAAGGTGATTTTTTCCAAAATTTCAAGTCATTGATTATCTCTAAATTCTACATTATTCTACTTGTTTATTGGTTGTCTGAAGTCCTACCAATGTAAGCAACAAGATTGAGGTCAAATCAAAGCAACTCAGGTCATGTACCTCAAAATTCAATTCTTTGTATCTTTCAATATACTTGGAATTAAGAGAAATTGAGGCCAGATTCGAGCTCCTGAGCTTTTTCTCTTTAAAATGGTATGCTCACTTTTTATCTTAATGAACTTTAGTAGTGGACCAGTCCGGTGAGGTCCACCGGAGAAGATGACCGAAGCTAGGGCTCCGGTGGTGTGTTGGCACGTCTGCTGGCCCTTAGATCTTGGTCTCATGTTTTAATTTGATCCCTTGCTTTTAATTATCAAGCATGTGACGCATTGACTGCAATGTACCATGGAACGCGCGCGCTTGGCAATCATATCTATCACTTAATGAGGGAGATCTGATGGCTCGTGTTTTTTCTAATTTATTTTTAATTTTTAATTTTTCATTTAATCCATTTATTTTGTTTAATTCATACTAATTTCATTTTTAATCCAAAAAATATGGGACATTCACCAAAATTCTTTAAATATTTTCCTCTTTCATATGTTGAATTAAATGATTTTTGACTTGTTTTTAAATATTTTAAAATACTTTTTACATTACAAAAATTGTGAATTTTTTTGTCCACGGTCTTTTGACCTTGTTTAACTTAGGATATATCCCTTGGGCATTTATTTGGTGTTTTGAAGGGATTTAGGAATTTCTCCATTTAAAAATGAATTTTAATTTATTTTAAATTTGATTTTTAATTGAATAAATGTTTAAAAATTGTGTTGAGCCATTGTTATGGTCTTGTGATGTTTAACTTTCTGTTTGCCTTGGTAATGGTTAATTTGACTTTTGTTTTATCAATATCGTTGGATTTAAGGGATTGATAAAATGTACATTTCATTTCCCAAAATGAATAGATAGTATTGATCATATGAAATTAGTGTGTGGTATGTTTTAGGAGTTTGGTTCTTTGTACCAAATCTCTAACATGCATTAACACCTATTTTTTTGATTCCCGACATCAGATAGTTGTGACTTCTACATAAGCCCGATTACGATTGCTTAACATATAGCTAAATTGGTCCCACAAGACATATTATTCTAGTAAGTGAGATTGTAATTTTTCCATTCTTCATGGCATAGTGTGGAAACTTGACCTTTTTTCCATTCATGAGAGCTAGTGGCATACTTGTTGATTTATCCAAGTTGGAGCCCTTCTCATGGATGATGTCTTGGTTCGTGGATTCATACTTGTGAATGAATGGTTGAGTGTTCTCTAAAGAGTGACTTAATCAATTAAAATTCTTCACTAATATATGACTAACCATTGACTAACTTTTATTAATGTTGCTTTATCTTCAAGTAATTTACTTAATGCAATTTAAATTCAGTATCTTTGTCATTCATTGTCATTTACATTTCATGCAAAATGTTTATGTTTCATTCATTTTCACTTTACTCATTTAAGCCATATTTTGTGATTCTATATATTGTTTGTTTGTCTTTGTTTTTATTTGTGGTCTTAGGACCTAAAAATACTTAATAACAACAAAAACCCTAAAAAATATCTTGATGGATTGTTGGACTTGATCTGAACTTTTGAACTTAGAATTAGGCAACATTCCCTATGCTAAAGGACTTGGCTAATGCCATTGTTTGAGACTGAGCTATCTTTGATAGTTCCTTTCATATGATGCAAGACCTTGAGTGCCTTTGGTTCATCTATCGCTCTGTCTCTGTGCTTAATTGTCATGCTGTTATTATTGTTTATGTCTGATGATTGTTACTGAGTTCATCAAGGAATATTTCATCTGATACATTGGAAGACATTTGAAGACTGCTAGCTATTGGAGTGCTTGCTTGGATAATATGGCTATCTTTATTTGATTCCTTAGTCTTCATATGGTTTGCTTGGATATTTCTTATGCTTGTTGCTTTCTAAAGTCCAAGGGGAAATGGGTTTTTATATGACATTCTTGTCTGTTGGATTGCATCCCATTGGTCAGATCTTTTCAACTCTTAACTTTTAATTTTTGTCTAGGATAAACCCTTCATCTACTCCCACTTCTTTAATGATTAGAAACATTGGCCTTATCTCATTGAATTTTCAAACTTTTTCTTAAATCAAACTTGTGAATGAACTTAACCATCTTGACTTTAATTCGAAAAATAAAAAAAAAACTAACAACCTCGTTCAAATCTTGGGCCTTTTGTGCCTTTTCTTGTTAAACTTTTGTTAAAATCAATTCACCAACTTCTTTGAAATTTTTACCACGAACTATGGGGTTTTGATCCCTCATTTTTATGTTGGTACGTAGGCATAAGATTTCGAAGGTCTTGTCAAACAAAAATATAATTAATGAATTCTTTTCTCGTCCCTCCACTCTATATTTTACCAAACATTATTTAGACAAAGAACATATGCACACAAAAAAAGGTTCCCTAGGAGTACCTAGGACACTTTGGGTTGCTAATACCTTCCCTCTATGTAACCAACCCCCTTACCTGTAATCTATGACATTTTATTAGTTTTGATTTGAAAACTTATTATCTTTGGGTTTTGTTCCTACTTTTCCCTTTTTCCTTTCGAAACAATAAAAGCACAGTGGCGACTCTGGTTTTATTAACGTCAAGTTTACCCATAGCTTGATGGTCATGAGTTTACCGCTACAGATGAAACTTAACCTTTGTAAACAAAGTTGATATCCTCCTATCATAATCTCTATATGGTATCAAACTGAGTTGATTCATCTCCCATTCACCTTTGATCTGATTGACAACCAAAGCAAAATCTTCGTAGACGTCAATATATTTGATTCTAAGATCAATGGCTTCTTCGAACCCCATAATGCAAGCTTCATCCTCAGCCACATTATTTGTACATTTGAAAATCAATTTAGCTATAAACCTAAAACAGATTCCTTGAGGAGTAATAATCACTGCCCCACTGTCATTACCATATGAATTAACAACTCCATCAAATACCATGCCCTAATGAGAACCAGGTTATGGACCTTCTTCAAGAAGTGGTTCATCATAATCATTCAGTTTCAAATAAAATACCTCAAATTTGCACCTATCATTATACATACATTGTCATTATTAGGTCATAACATAACATGGTCCACTGCATAACATTGCATTGTCCCCTTTGCCCCAAGTGCAAGTCATCAGAAGAATTAGGTCAAACTGGTCAGGAGATCAGTCAGTCAAGCAAGCAAGTACAAATTCCATTGAGCCAAGGCCCTAGGGTTGGTCCAACATGTTCACATGACCT
The DNA here is from genome assembly GCF_024323335.1 of Lathyrus oleraceus. Classification (NCBI taxonomy): domain Eukaryota; kingdom Viridiplantae; phylum Streptophyta; class Magnoliopsida; order Fabales; family Fabaceae; genus Lathyrus; species Lathyrus oleraceus. The sequence goes on from NC_066580.1 coordinate 295,305,276, forward strand.
AGGGGTCCTTTTGGAGTGTTTTGGTCAAGGATTGGATGTTCAGAGGTCATCATTCAATGCACAGTCAGTCAGAAACCCTAAAAAGTCAAACTTGGTCAACTGTGTCTGATTTTATGGTTTTGATGGTGGGATTTGGTTTGAGAGAGCTTATTCATGTCCAAATAGGCCTCATATATCATTTCAAACACCATCATGGAAGAATTTGAAGCCAGATCAGAAATTTCCAAAAATAGAAACTGGACCTGTAATTTTAACTGCCAAAAATGGAAACTTCTTGATCCCAAACTTGCATCATGATACAAGCTTCAAATGAATTTTTTCTCAACATGAAAGTTGAAGATCTTGTTCTCCCATTTCCAAAAAGTCCAAGAACACTCAATTCCCATGTATGGTTGGCAAGTTATGATCAATTCACTTTCAAAAATTCTTGAACTTCAAAAGGCCATATCTCTCAAACCATTTGGCCAAAATTGGTGAGGTTTTTTTCAACAAGTCACATTTGACCTCCTCTTTCCAAAAATGCAACCATCATTCACCAAAACCTCTTCGATCAAAATGGCATTTTTGGACTTGCATGAATTAATTTCAAGTGAGGTTGAAAAATGAGTTTCAAAATTAACCACTTCCAACCAATTCTACCAATCAAATATGTTCAGAAATCATATTTTGGACATGTTCAAGGCCCATTTTCGTGCAGTACACACACCCATCACCAACTTGCTTGAAAATTGGCAAAAGGACACTTTTCACCAACTCCATTCCACTTTTTCATGAACCTTGATTAGTACCATTAAACAGAGTATATATTCATCATTTTATCTCTGAAACAAACGCTAGCAGCCACCATTTGAAGACAGAAAAATCCTCTCTTCCAAAAACCTCATTTCTGAACTGTTGAGCTTTTCTCCAAAAAACTCCAAAAGCATTCGAGCCCTGGTCCTTGCATCATCATATATCATCATTCAGGAAGCAGTTTTGGAGCATCATTCTTGACTGTAGGCCAAGGAACCACAGCTGCATTAACAGCCACCCTTCCATGGCAGAGTTGGTGTCGAGCAAAACCAAGCATTCTTGAGCTTGAAACCTTCCACCATTCACTTATTGGAGCTTGGACCTTCACCTGTTTTAAGCATTTGGAGCCAAACAACATCAGAATTGCAACTGCTCTTCACTCTTGGTAAATTTTCGACTCTCACCTTTTCCAAAATCATGGTATGCAATGTGTAGATCTCTTTACCCTGATCATTATGAGCTTTGAATGGTTGAAAATGGTTAAGTATTTAGCAAGTTATGTTGAAATGAATGTTGATGATTCAAACTTGTTTTTGCATGTTACTTGATAGGTAGCTCGATTTAGTGAAAACCATGGTTAGATTTGGACTGTATGTTGTTTGCTGATCACGATAGTATGTTTAATTGCTATTTCTGGGCATTTTGATTTTTTCGATTTGGATGAAGATGATGAATGCACTGTAGCAAGAACATGAACCCTAAATTCCCAGATTTTTTCCACTTCACGTGTTTTGCATGATGCTGTTCACTATTCATTCATACTGGCCAATCAGAACATTTCGTTGGTCTGCCTCATACGCTGCGTTTTACTAAGCTCCCTCCATTATTACAAAACTGCCACTGGTCGTGCCCCATGTCTCATTAAACCATGTTTGTTTTTAATGTTTATTTCAAATTGATGCACCATCTTCTAAAAATCATAAGTTCATCGTTTTAAATCCAAATTTCATGGGAATTTTTGCATTGTGTTCATCTGGATCTCTACTTTTTTATCATGATTTTTCCAGATTTTTTTGATGAGTGGATTTTAATTGGTATTAGGGTTTTGTTCATGTGTCCATATTTTGTACCTTTTGCCAAAACAATTGTGAAATGATGATGCTTTATCCAATGGCTCCCAAATTTTTTGTGCTTAAACTAGACACATACATGGTGATTTTGGTGTAGAGTTTGTGAATTTATCATTGCTGGTTTGTGAGTTATGATTTTTTGAATTAGGGTGTGACAATTTGTGTCACACCATTGATGTCCAACTTCATGATTTTCATTACCATGTTTCTTGAACTCAAATTGGTTTGAATTTTTGCATGAATGTACTCTCGGATGTCTAGTTTACATGTGAATTTCTTGGAATTATTTGTGGCATTTCCTAATTGTTTGAGATTTTCTCCCCTGTTTAGTCATATGTTGACTTTTTGTGACACTTGTTCCCATTTGTTTTGTGAAATGCTCATACTTTGTTAGATGGACATGAAATTTGATATGTGATTACTAGACATCTTAAGCTTTGCCATGGTTTTAGTCCCATTCATTTATCATACGCCATCCCTGATTTATGATTTTTCTAAGTTGATGCATGTTTGGTTGACTTCTTTGAGCTTGTTCAAAATTTCCTTGCCTTTCTGATTTTCATTTACTGCCTTCCACTTGTCCAAATGAGATGAAATTTGACATGCTTACCATGCTGTGGGTTGTGATTGATCATGATTTATTTGGTGATTTTTGGAAATGTTTAAGATTGCTTTTGAGTTAAGTCTTGCTGTTGACTTCTATGAGCTTCTAAATGCCATGCTTTGACATAAATTGTTCATGAAATGGTAATGATGTTTGGTATGAATGTGAACCCAATTGGTATTGTTTCTTGATTGTTTGAACATGATTTTGGATGCTTACCACTTGCTGTTTGAACTTTTTCATTCCTTTTTGACCCTAGGCTTGCCCTAGTGGTCCTGTTACTCACCTTTGAGCTCATGTTTTCAGGTTGACCAACAAATGACCAATGAGACCAATTCTTTTTGATTGAGCTTGCTTGAATATCATTGATTAACTTGTTTGTTTTGTAGGTGGCTTGGCTCACATGCCTTGAGCCTTGTGCCTTGCACATTCACTTGCTTATGATTAACTGTTGATGTCTGTTTCCTTTTACTTTGTTTTGAAGTTGCATACTAATGTCTGCTTGACTATTTCAGGTGCTTTTAGTTGCTCAGTTCCTTGTGAACTTTTGCTTTGCTTTGCTTGTATAAGCAATTTGCATTGAGGTATACTTCTAATCTTCATGTAGTCTGGAAGACCTGGCCTGTTACTTGGCCAGGCAACTGTCTGAAGTCCTCCTTAAGAGGCAATGTTTGTGTATGTTTAATTTGTCCTTGTATAGAGTCAAAGACCTCCTAAGTGAAGAGGCAATTGGCAGAACCCAAGGGATATGCAACCTATCCCCTGCTATTCTGTGTGTCATCTGCTTTGCTCACACCACTGTGTTGATGCATTGCAGATACAAACCCAAGATCTTGTACAATTGTACAGTTGAGTCAGTTTTAAATGTGTAGAAGGGTTCCCACTTTCTGAACCCACACATTCTTGTCTTAAGCTCTCCCAGGCCAGGGATAAGAGCTGTGAAGTCTCATCTTCACTCACCTTTCATCAGCTTCACCTTAGCCCCTCAATGGCAAGGTTAAGAGCTAACATTACCCAGTTCCAGAGGTTTGTTTGTTGAGGTTGATATGACCCCTCGACTAAAACCTAACCCTTGTTTGAGCCACTTGCTTGTGTATAGTGTGTGCTATCTGTGCTTGTATGTTTGTTTGACTTGCTTCCTGTGCAAGTTAGGGTTAGTTTAGACTTGCTTCCTGTGCAAGTTAGGTTTTGCTTGGCTTGCTTCCCGTGCAAGTTAAGTGTGTGTGTGGCTTGCTTCCTGTGCAAGTCATGACTAGGATAGGCTGGCTCCCTGTGCCAGTTAGCTAGAAACCTTAACTTAGGGTTGATTTTGCATGATAACATCTAGGCTCGAGTCGCAGTCTCCCTAGTGTTGTGTCTCCCTCTGTTATCTGGTTAGGCTAGTCCTGTATCCCTCTGTAGGGGAACTACATCGCCCTGATCTTCATACCAGATGAAGTATGTAGGCAGGAGATTGAGCTGATCTCTTCGGGCGCCCTTTTTCTTTTTTGTGTGTGTTGTTTGACAGTTGCTAGGCTCGAGTGCCTGACTCCTTAGCAATTTGTTGTCTGTCTGTCTGAGGGTGTGCTTGATAGTTATAGGCTCGAGTCCCCGACTCCCTATTAACTTGTTGCCTTGTTGTGTGCTTGGAAGCTGATGTAAGTCCATCGAGTGGCATTCGGGTTCCAGTGTGGGCTTGTTGGTTCGGATGCTGATGTAAGCCCAGTGATTGGCATTCAGGCTCCATGTTTGCCTTCTTGAGTGCGTTTTGGTTCGGATGCTGATGTAAGCCCAGTGATTGGCATTCAGGCTCCACGTTTGCCTTTGCCAGTGTTTGTTTGTGTGCGTGTCAGCCGAGCTACGAATGCTCTGATTCTCCTTCGTCCAAAGGAGATACGTATGCATAGGATGCGATATCCTAGCGAGCACGTGTCGTTTCCCCAGTCCGAACTACTTTGACTCTGATGTCTATGCCTGATAGACTAAGTAGGCCCAGGATGCGATATCCTGCCGAGTCCGTCTTGTTTGTTTCTTGTGTCTCTTTCAGCCAGTTGTGTGTGTTTTGAGCAGTGATTTAGCAACCATTTTCCTTTCTATTGTGCGTGATCCCGTCGAGTACGACGGATGCGTAGGGTTGCTAATACCTTCCCTTCGCATAACCGACTCCCGATCCCATTCTCTTTGGTCTCGAGACCATGTCTTTTCCCAGGTTTACTTCGAGCGTTTCCTTTCCCTCTTTTGGGATAAATAACGCACGGTGGCGGCTCTGTTGTTCTTGTTTTCCCGCCGGTTTTTCGCGTGATGCGACACCAACAGGAAATCCTCCCAATTAAAGAAGGCTTTTCAAATATATACTTCATTGGATCCATTTTGGATATCAACCAAGTAGTATGATTCCATATATACTAGCACAAACGCTTAACAACCTAAGCTAAAGCACAACATGTCTTCTCAAGCATAAAATACCGAGACTCATAAACAGTGAACTTCTTACTGAGGTAGTAAATAGCATATTCTTTCTTACCAGGTTCATCTTGCTGACCAAGAACACATCCCATACTCTATTCAAGCATACTCGAATACATGATCAAAGGTCTTCCTTTAACAGGCGGAGACAGAATCAGAGGTTCAAGCAGATATTCTTTAATACTGTCAAAAGCTTTCTGGCAATCCTCGGTCCAACCACAAGACTGATCTTTCCGGAGGAGCTTGAATATAGGCGCACATATGGCAGTCATGTGCGATATAAATCTTGAAATATAGTTCAAGAGGCCGAGAAAACCTCTGACTTGCTTCTCAGCTCTGGGAACAGGCATCTCTTGTATTGCTTTGACCTTGGCAGGATCAACTTCAATACCCTTCTCACTGACAGTAAAGCCCAACAACTTTCCAGAGCGAACACCAAATGTAAAATTATTAGGATTCAAGCGGAGTTTATACTTCCTCAAACGCTCGAATAGCTTCAATAAATGCTCAACATGATCATCTCCATGTCCTTGATTTTGCAATCATATCTTCAACATAGAACTCAATCTCTTTATGCATCATATCATGGAAAAGAGTGGTCATATCTCTCTGGTAAGTTGCACCAGCATTCTTCAAACTGAAGGGCATCACTCGATAACAGAATGTTCCCCAAGGTGTAATGAATATGGTCTTCTCCATATCTCCGGGTGCCATCTTAATATGATTATAACCGGAAAATCCATCCATAAAATAAAATACATTGAACTTAGTTGTATTATATATCAACATATCAATGTGTGGCAGAGGAAAATCATCCTTCGGTCTAGCTTTGTTCAAATCTCTATAATCAACACACTTGCGGACTTTTCCATCCTCCTTCGAAACAGGCATAATATTGGCCACCCAATCGGGAAATCAAAATTTGGAGAGGGAGTAGGATCATTATTTTCAATGGGTTTAAGAAGAAACATGCATAATGATTTGATATTTTGATTTTAAAAATATGAAGTGCACACAAATATTATGTAGATATGGGGAAAATTATTTCTTATTTATGTTTTTTGTGATTACCATTTTCAAAAAAAGCAAAAAGTAAAACAACATAAATGTGGATGAATAAAATTATATTTTATTGATGGTAATACAACAGGAACATCAACAACAACTCAATTATTGCAAGTTTGTCCGTGCGTCACTAAGTTGGCATTGTCTCCTTCATCTTCATCTTCAATGATTGCAGCTGAGTGTTGTTCTTCTTTGTGAATGAACCATCCACTACGGAAAACTTGTTGCATAGTTTTGACATCGCCTTTGAACGACCCTTGCTGAAATCCTAAACCAACCTTATTCTTGTTCTAAATGACTTCTACGACACGACCCCAATTGTCTATGCCACCATCCTGAATAAATACATGTGCGTCTCTCAAGGAAGACATGGATGTCCCAGTCTTCTGAACTTCATTAGCTATAGACAAAGCTTGGAACGAAGTTCCAACCTCTTCTTCAGTTTCAACATAAGTGAAAGACGACAAATGGATTACCAATAACTCTTTCTCACCTCCCACAATAACGAGTTTTCCATTATTAACAAATTTGAGTTTCTGATGTAGCATGGACGTGACAACACCAACCTCATGAATCCACGACCTTCCTAATAAACAACTGTAGGTTGGGTGAATATCCATTACTTGAAAAGTAATATGAAAATCACTCCGAGCAATCTTGATTGGGAAGTCTACTTCCCCAATGACAGTTTTTCGAGAACCGTCGAACACTTTTACAACCGAACCGGTGTACCTCATAGGTGTGCCCTAATAGGATAACCTTGCCAAAGTAGATTTGGGTAGCACATTCAAAGACGAACTTGTGTCTACCTAGACATTGGACATAGCATCTTCTACAATTCATGGATATATGGAGGTCCAAGTTATGATTTATGCCTTCCTCATGAAGCTTTTCATTGCAGAAACTCAAATTGTTGCATGAAGTGATATTAGCAACGATATGATCAAATTGATCAACCGTAACATCATGCTCCACATATGATTTCCCAAGCACCTTCTACAATGCCTCTCGGTGTTCCTTGGAGTTCATCAACAAAGATAAGACAAAGATCTTGGATGGCGTTTGGAGAAGCTGCTCTACAACATTGAACTCACTCTTCTTAATCAATCGGAGGACCTCATCATCATCATCCTTAACCTTCAACCCGTTGGATTCACCAGAATGACCAATTGGAGTGTTAACCATCCCACTTTTGACCAATTTATGGACTTCATACTTCAATGGATAACAATTCTAAATTTCATGGCCAGATGCACCTTGGTGGAAAAGGCAATGCTGATCTGGATTGTACCACCACGGTAGAGGCTCAGGTGTATGTGGAGGATTCCTCTGCTGAATCAAATTCATGACACAAGAGAAGGATACAATCCGACATAAGTCATCGAAATAGGATCAAAAGTGAACTTCTTTCTTTAAAAACTATTATGCTAATTATTGTTGTAATTATGCTTGTTGTGAGTACGATGTTATTGTAGTTACTATTGAGCTGGTGTTAATTAAATTGCGGAGTTGTTGGTGAATACTGGAATAACAGAGGATACTTGATGAGTATGCTGCTGAGATCTGGAATTTTTTCTCACACGAGGCCTCCTTTGCCTCCCCACATATACTAAATTGGTTTCTCCCTCCTTCTTCTTAGAGAAACTCCCTCTATACTTCTTGCTCATAGATGTTTATTATTTAGAAAAACGGCCCTCTCTGGCACCCTCTTTTAAATGCATCCCTATGTTCACCATTTCAGTGAAGTCATTAGGAGTGCTAGAAATCTTACGCTCGTAATACAATGAACTCAAAGTTTTAAGGAAGATCTTCGTCATCTCTTTCTCCTCCAATGGAGGACGATTTTGAGCAGGAAGTTCTCTCGACCTTTGTGCCTACTCTTTAAATATATCCTTATCCTTATGAGGCATAGACCTCAACTGGTCATGATATGGAGCGATATCTACATTGTACATGTACTGCTTGACGAAGGCCTCGCCTAAGTCGTTGAAAGCACGGATACTAGCACCGTCTAAACCCATATACCAACGAAGCGCGACACTGGTTAGACTATCTTAAAAATAATGGAGGGGCAATTGATCATTATCTGTCTGGGTCGACATCTTGCAGGCGTACATTACAAGATGGCTAAAAGGACAAGTATCCCCCTTATACTTCTCAAAGTCAGGGACTTTGAATTTGACAAGGATTTTTATGTTGGGCACTAAGCACAGTTCAACAACACTCTTCCCAAACAGATCTTTACCCCTCAGGGTCTTTAATTCCCTTTTAAGCTCTTTAAATTAGTCCTTCATTTCATCCATTTTCTCAAACATATAAGGGACCTCATCCGGCTCACAATGATAAATTGTTTCCTCGACACGAGGCAAAGCATGCACAATAGGAGAAGGCGTTGACATGACCGAGCTAGATGCCGGTATGGGAGCAACAGTTGGAGCATAACCTTCAAGCATAAAATTCGGAGGCATTATCCACGGGAATCTGGCAGGCATAGCTTGTGTGGGCTGGCTGGCAGAAATCACAAACACTGGCGTTGAGACGACCTCTGAGAGGATAGTCCATTGTTGAGGATTTGTAGGAGTTGGATCCTGGTGACTCTGAGCAACGATAAATGACTCCATAAGAACGGTGAGTCTAGCAACTTATTCCTTGAGATCTCTATTCTCTTGTTCCAAATGATCGATTCTTCGTTAATGATTAGCGTGAGTATTGTATTGATGAGTCAGCCTGTCTGATACAAAGACGAAGAATAATGAGACTTCTGGCCGAAGGGCTAGAAGGAAAGAAACCTACTATGCAAATGATGCATGAAATGCAATATTTTTATTTTTATTTTCAAGGAATATACAAATTCTTGCTTGCAAATATTTCAATAATAATAATAATCAATAATAACATTTGGAATTAACCATAAAAGTCTATTTTTATTCATTAAAATTTGGAAGGATTACACTGAGTACAATTTCAGAAACCAAAAATACAAATATAGAAGAAAAGGAGACTTTATCCGAAGGATCCCTAGCAACTGAATAAGCTGAACTGGCCAATGGCGTGTACTTTCTTTGGATGCATCCAATCTCTGTCTCATAAGCAGTCTTCATTTGAGCTTTCTCGATGACGAGCTGATCGGTGATCTTCTTCCAAGAACTGGAAGGTTGAGGAATACTAGAGCAAAATAAATCCATTGGCTCTCTCTCTATATATATATACTGCACTCTCTTCAAGAATCTTTATGAGTGCATCCTTGTCTTTCAACTCAAGCTGCAACTCCACAAGACAATAGTGTTAGATAGAAACCCATTTCCTTTAGATTGTTAAGCAAGTTACAAAGTATAATCATCCAAACCAATAATAAGAAGACCAATGGTATCAAATAGAGATAACCAAACATCCGAGCAAGCACTCCAAAGCAACAAGTCTTCAATGTCTTTTAGATATATCTGATGAAAATTCCCTTGAAACATACTCAAAGAGAAAGTGTCAAATGATATCAATATGATCAAAATAATAATTCAGACAAAGAGATAGAGCATAATAAATAAATCAAAGGAGTCTCTCAAGGCTTGTATCCTATGAATGATATTGACCAAGGAATGATCTCAAATTAATGGCATTAGCCAAGACATGATCTCAAATTAATGGCATTGGCCAAGTCTCCATAGCTCATGGATGTTGCCTACTCTAAGTCCATAAGGTCAACTCAAGTCACAGCAAGAGGGCCAACAGTCCACCAATGTATTTTTTAGGGTTTTTGTTTTTATTAAGTATTTTAAGTTCCTAAGACACAAACAGAACAAAAATCACAAGCACAAAATATATCACAAGTACAAGTATAGCTCAAGTGAGCAAAGTGAAAATGACTGAAACATAAACAAATTGCATGAATGTAAATGGCAATGAATGATAAAGTGCAAGAATTTAAATTGAATTAAAGTAAATGGCACTAAAATAAAGTCAATTAAAAGATGTTAGTCAATGTTAGTGGAAAAAGAAAATTGTTTAAACCATTTTTTGGAGAACACTCAACCATCCACTCACAAGCACGAAGATATAACCTTGACATTATTCGTGAGAAGGGCTCCAACTTAGATAAAATCGATAAGTATGCCACTATCTCTCACAAATGGAAAAGATGCAGCATCTTCACACAAGACCATGATGAATAGGATACTTACAATTTAACTTACAAAAATGCTATTGTTATCGGAACAAATTTAGCGCTATGTTAAGCAATCGTAATTGGACTTATGAAAAAGTCAGAACTATCGGAGGTCGGGCAATAATAATATTGGTGTTAATGCATGCTAGAGACAAGTTATTAAGACCAAGCTCCTAAAGAATACCACACACAAAGATAAGAGGGGATGAACCTAACTCAATCAAGCTCATGTTGATTCATCTGACACAAGGTCATTGATGAATCAACTAGCATTTTGATCTATGAGAAATCATTGGCCATGAATGGATTGGGAAAGAAGTGAGATAAAGATGAGATGATGAATTTAAAGAGATCTCAAATTGATCAAGGGATGAACCTCACTTGATCAATACTATCCATTCATCTTGAGGGATGAAGTTCAAATTTCACCAACCCCCTAAATCCAATTGTATTGACCAAGTCTAGATCCAATTCAACTATGACCAAGTCAAGATCCAATTCAACTAAGACCAAGGCCAAACATTGAGTCAAACAAGTCAATAAAATAGATAAAAAAATATTAAAGTAATTAAAAAAAAGTAAATCAATTTTTAAATGAATAAAAATACATTTTAAAAGGGAAAAAACCTAAAATCCCTTCAAATCACCAAAGAAATGGCTAAGGGATTTATCATAGGTCTAACAATGTCAAAGGACCATCGACTAATTTTTTGGCGTTTTTTTAAAGTCATAAGTATTTAAAATCAATTAAAAACAAGTCAAAAATCACAAAATTCATCAAAAATATCAAACTCAATCCAAAAATTAATTTTACTTCAGAAATGAGAAAAGGGAATTATTGGTGAAATTTTGGTGGTGATCCTATATTTTTTGGATTAAAATTGAAATTATATTGAATTTTGTAAGAAATTGGTATTTAAAAATTAAGTTGGAAAATAAAAGAAAATAGAAAAAACAAGGGTCATCAGATCTCCCTCATTAATTGAGGTGGATGATCTGATGGCCACGCGCGTGTCATCCACCATATGCCTTAGTCAACGCACTCGTACAAGTGGTATTTCAAATGGATGGACTAGATTAGAATGTGGCCACTTGATCAGTTGGTCTGGACTATGTCAGCACACCACCAGAGCCCTAGCTCCAGTCATCTTCTCCGGCCACCTCACCAGACTGGTCCAAATCAAAAGTTCACTAAAATTAATGGATCATCCATTATTTTGAAATTAAAATCATGAGGATTCCAAATATGACCTCCAAAGCTTTAAACTCACTCTATAATGAGAAATATGGAGTTCAAAGTTTAGGTGTTCAAACTGAATTATTGATTCAACCTCAAAGCAACTCAGTATTAATGCCTACATTGGTAGGGCTTCGGTCAACCAAAAATCATGCCAAAATCTTAAGAAATGAGAGATAATCGAAGAGATAAAGTTCTGGAAAAATCACCTTCGGGTTGCAGTCTTGAAGCTCGATCTTGATGCAATTCCACTGTGTCTTGCTTCCTCTTACTTGCTGGAGATGATTAGGATCAAAATGGATGTGAATCCTTGGAGTTATAGTTCACGGACAGAAGTTGAACTAGAAGCTCGATTTCAATGAGATCTTCAAGGTATTATATTCAATGTGGCTATGGGATTGTTGGGAATTGCTTGGGCAAGGTTTTTTTTTTAATCTGAGGTAATTCATCTCAATTTATAGGCAATGTAATTGATCTCTGCACCATTTCAAAATTTGGCCAAAAATAGTAATTCAATGTGCATGGGTGCATGGGCAAGGGTTTATGCCTAAAGGATCATTATAATCGGTCCAAATTCTTGCACAAATGATGTTGAGACTATAACATGAAGCCATTCAAAGATGTGTAATATTTGAGTTCAAAAGTTGCCAAATTGGGCCATGCAAAAAAACCATCCCCAAGTCCCTTAACTCTTGTCTAAACGAAATGATCTTGGACTTTTTGGAAAGCTACCATCATGGGGAACAATATTTATGTTGGTACTTTTTCCATTTGAAGCTTGGATCATGATGAATTCTGACCTTGAAGTTGGAGGAGTCAAACATACTTGAAAATATTCTAAGTTAAAAGTCAAATGACCCCTTTTTCCACTTTGAATAAATTTTTCTATGAGCTTCAAATTACTTTGGTTCCTTCTTAAAATTTGTATATATTTCAATCATATTCAATTTGGTCATAAATATCACACCATTTGGAGCTTCCACGATAGAGTTATGGATTTTAGAAGTTGACAAAAATTGCTTGTTCAATGATGAGGACCAAAATGGACCTATAATCATTCCTCATGGAACATGACCTTTCAAGTGGAATTTTACCTTTCTCAAAGAATAAAAGTTGTATAATACATATTTAATTTGTCCATGAAATTTGTATCATCTTCATATCGTAAAAATTTAGTAAGTTATGGTTCTTGGAAGTTGACCTTCTATCTAGGTCACAAACAAAATGACCTATAATCCTTCACCATAAAACATGAATTTACATGAAAACTTGACTCTTGATTACAAAATTAAATTTGTTTGTAGTGCCATATAGACTAACTTTTATCTTGGAATCATTTTCATATGACAGAATTGTAGGAGATAGGGTCTATGGAACCTTAGATTTGACTAGTTAACTTTTTTTGTCACCCTCCTTGAACCAACTTGAAAACTTGAAGTTCCTTTGCTATTTGGGGATCATGGAGGATCACATATGCTTAATATTATGTTAAATGGAGTATCCCTTGATATCTTTGACCAAATAATGAAGAAACATGTTGAGGAAGGCACACAAGACACCTAGATGAATTAGGGCTTCCTTGACAAACAAGCTTCAAAATCTTGATGAGTTCTTGATCAAGATGACAAATAAAGAACATCGGGATCAATATTATTGCTTGTAACCAATGTGAACCTTTTCTTGCTTGATCTCTTGCATTGAGGGTCTCAAACCCTAGTTGTGAGCTTGATGAGGCACAAGTGGATACACACACCTCCTACAAAAGAAACAAAGCTATACTAGATTTTTTTTTTTAGATTTTGGTTACTAAAAAAGAAAATAAATTATGAGACAATGAAATATGCTTGGTGATCTCTCTTGGTGAAAACCCAATGGATGATAGGTGAGGAATATACCGAGGTATGATCCCAATGCCAATGCCAAGTTATGAGATGGCATGAGGGCTCTTAGGGGTTAACATTGGGGTCTTACAAAACCTAATTTGAGAGAAAAAAGGATAGATCATTGATGATTCCTAGTAACGACTAGAAATACCTGGTTTGTGTGGGGAGACATTGAAAAACAACTCTACTAGGGAGAATTCTTAACAACGGTTGAGAAATTCCGAAATTTGGTGAATCAGTTGAGTATGCGTCTTAGAAGATACTTATGATGTGATGTTATGTATGCAAAATGATAATGCATGTTTGGATTGTTTGAAGGAGAGTTAGGAGGATGCAGGGTTTACAAGTTATGCCAAGTATGATTGGGCTTTGCAGGGAATATGTCTGAGGGGTGTCAATGGTGATTGGGCTTAAAAGGGTGATTGGGAAAGTGTGTTGACTTTCCGGTTTTTGAGATATTGGAACTTGATGTACAAGCGAGCACTAGGTGTAATATCTGAGGATTCCTGCAGGGAAAGAAATAATTGGCCAAGCCCATGGGACAACATGGCGCCATTAAATTGGGGATACCAGATGCTTTTTTGGTTACCTTTAGCAGATTTTGAAAGAAGTGTAATTCGATGTTGTTTCCCTTAAAGTTTTTTTTAAAATGGGTTTTTAACAAGAAAAATTTTAGTGTAGACAAAGCAGGAAAAGTAAAATATCAAGCACATATATGATTTTATTGATAAATGGTCCTAAAATGGGTGATTTTTCTACAAAGAAGCAATTCCTAAAAGAGGTGATTGCAAATAGAAATTGAAAAACTGTAATGGCAATGAAACATCTCGGGTTTCCACCAAATTCCAATTCTGCTATAGTCCTTATGCCTTTGGTCATCCTTTGATCTTGCTTTCAGAAGGAGAGTAGTTGATTTGCTGACGAAGTAGCTGGATCGACTTGCTGAGGGTTGAAGAAAGATTCTTGGCGGGATGCAGCCTTTCGCTATTATTGAATCCCTAATTTTTTCCTAGACCGCCCTTTCGGGTTTTAGTCTACTAGGATACCCATTTTTGTATAAGTCGCCATTTTAGGTTTTTAACTTATCGGGTTTCTATTATTGCATTCACCAGGGATAGAAGATCTTCACCATCTATAGTTGTAAGGATCAAGGCTCCTCTAGAGAAGACGTTTCTCACAACATATGGGCCTTCATAGTTCTGCGTCCATTTGCACCTTGGATCGGTGTGCATGGGAAGAATCTTCCTTAATACAAGGTTTCCAACTTCTAGGGTGTGGGGAAAGACCTTCTTGTCGTGTGCCCCTCTTGATGCGCTTTTGATAAAGATGATTGTGGCAGATGGCTGCTAAGCGCTTTTTATCAATGAGGTTTAGTTGGTCGAATCGAGCTTGGACCCATTCGACTTCATCCAACTTAACGTCGATCAAAATCCTTAAGGAAGGAATTTACACTTCAACTGGAAAGATTGTATCCGTCATATACGAGAGAGAAGGGTGTTGCCCTAATGGAAGTACATGCTGAAGTACGATAGCCATGCAATGCGAACGGGAGAATCTTGTGCCAATCTTTGTAGGGTTTTACCATATTTTGCCTGACTTTCTTGATATTTTTGTTAGCTGCCTCAACAACACCATTCATCTTAGGCCTATAAGGAGATGAGTTATGGTGGTAAATTTTGAAGCTTCGATATATCTCTTTCATCATCTTCTTATTGAGGTTAGATCCATTGTTAGTAATGATCTTGTTAGGGACCCCATAACGGCAGATGATTTCTTTCCTTGTGAACTGAGCCACCACTTGTCTGGTAATGTTGGAATATGAGAAGGATTCCATCCAATTTGTGAAATTGTTAATGGCTACGAGGATGAAGCAATGTCCATTCAAGGTCTTTGGCTCTATACGTCTGATTACGTCAATTCCTCACATGGAAAATGGCCAAGGAGATGTTAGGATATTGAGTGGTATTGGAGGTACATGGATATTATCGTCGTAAATTTGGAATTTATGGCATGTTTGGACGTGGTGGTGATAGCCAGCCTTTGTAGTCATCCAATAATATTCGGCCCTTAAGATTTTCTTCACCATAATGTGCCCACTAGCATGCGTCCCAAAGGAGCCTTCATGGATTTACATTTTGATTTGGTTTGCTTCTTGCTTGTTCACACATCTTAGCAAAACTGAATTATAATTTCTCTTGTACAGCACCCCTCCACTTCATAAGAACTTGGAAGAAATTTTCCGAAGATACTTCTTGTCAGTAACAAATGCATCCTTAGGGTATTCTTGGCACTCTAAGAATCTCATTATGTCATAGTACCAAGGATAACCGTCGGCTTTGTCTTCAGCCGCCAAACAGTAAGCAAGCTCCTCCAAGTAGTTAAGGTGAAATGATGGTGCTTCGTTCTTCCACTTAACCTTAAACATGGACACCAAAGTTGCCAAGGTGTCAGCTAGTAGATTCTCCTCTCAAGGGATATGATGGAATGTTATCTCATCAAAGTAGGGGACAAGTTTCGAGACATGCTCATTGTAAGGGATGAGCTTATGATCTCTATTGTCCCAATATCCTTTGACTTGGCTAATTACTAAGGCTGGATCTTCGTAAAATTCAAGCATCTTGATTCTAAGATCAATAGCGGCTTCAATACCGAAGATATAAGTTTTAACGAGAAATCGTATCGTGTTTTTAGGCTCAGTTCACATGACATCCATTTATGATTTTATGCATTTCATTGTCTTTTACTCTTGTTTTATTTCTTTTGCAGTTATTATCCGATATCATTGAAGTTTTGGAAGCCTTGCGCAAAAAGGAGCAAAATAGGAGATAAAAAGGAGAAAAAGAGAAAGTTTTATGCATTCTGTCTAGACGAAGTACGCCATCTATGAGATGATGTTTTCCATTTACACCACTGCCACGTCATTTAAAATTTGGAAGGAATGGCATTCACCATTATCAAACAGTAACAGAACTGCGCTAGTGGGCAGTTCTGAACCGTTTTTTATCCATTATTTTCCCTCCACTTCCCATGCACAATCCAAGGAAGTTACCACATCTCAAAACCTCTATAAATAGGATTATGGGGGACTTTGAAAGGTATCAAAGTTGTGCAAAAGCTCTGCCAAATCGAATTTTTAGATTTAAGCATAAATTACCTGTGAAAGTGACAATAACTCACATCAAGGGATTGTCAAACCTGTTCTAGCTTTATTTTATTTTCATCTTCATTGTACTCTTGGATCGAAGAACAATCCGTCTGTTATTTTCTTTTCAAATCAATTCAAATTCAAGTTCAAGTTCAAGTTAATTCCAATTTTTTTTAAGCAATTTCAGGTTCTTTTTACTGCTTTTGATATTTGCATGTTTTACTGCTTCAATTACTTGTATGTCATGTTGTTCTTAATTTTGAATGTGTTAATTATGTTGTTCCCAAATAATATCATGCCTTGCTAATTTTTTAGTCTTGCGTATGAGGATCGTCGTTACAGACGAGACTCAGTAGTAATGATAAGTGCAGATTTATGATTTAACTATGTTATGGCTTTAGTTTCCAATTGTATGTTTTACTACTTTGGCACAAGAGTGTGAGACAAGTTAAAGTTCAATCTGATAACGTGAGAGTTTGAGGAAGGAACCAGATAGTGGAAACTAGGCATCAATCCTAAAAATAGTGAGAGCGCTTTAGGCATCGTTTAGGATCTCATTTACTATCAAAATGCGCTTTCTAATTAAAACGGGCGGGCGAGAGAAAAATCCAGTGGTTAGGAGGTGTGATCTTTGTCAATAGCATGAGAGTGTGAGACGTGATCTTTAAGTTAGTATTTTCTACTTAACGCAATAGAATCATATGTAGTGCCCAATTCAACCTAATCCTTTAGGTACGTTGAATCCATATTCCGGACTGATTTGTCATTATAACTTTTAAATCATTAGAAATTAGTATTTTTGTTCTCGTTTGTAACCTTATACCTTTTAGCCTTAGCTTTGCACTGCAATAATAGATAACATTAGTTTGACCATTAGTCCCTGTGGGTTCGATAATCTTTTAAAACTATACGATAGGTTGTGCGCTTGCAGTTATAATCTGACAGACACACACATCACTCGTCAAGTTTTTGGCGCCGCTACCGGGGACTATTTAGTCAATAATGTGATTCCTTTGTTGTGCAGTATAGACTAAGGCAACAAATTTTCTTTCTTTTTCTTTGTCGATTGTATGCTAGACACTCACTCTCAGAGCAAGGAGTTAGAGCAACCAATTGATGATATCGAGCGTTATCTTAATCTAAAATGTTGAATCAACAATTTCCGTATTAAATGCGATCTTCTGGATCCTAACACCCCTATTTCAGAACCATAACACATTATGGACGAAAGACCACAAAATCGTTCGTTGAAGTATTATGTTATTCCATCACAAGCAAAACCACATAACAACATTATTGGCCCTACCATCAATCAAAACGATTTCAAGTTGAAACCTTCACTATTATTAGTCGTTCAACAAAACCAATTTTCAGGTAGTCCTACAGACGGTCCTAACTTACATTTGTCAGTGTTTGTGTAGTACACAAACACTATGAAAGTAAATGGTGTCAGTCAAGAAGCGAGTAGACTACACCATTTCCCTTTTCCTTAACAGATAGAGCTAGAGCTGGGCTCCAGTCACTACCTTCAAACTCAGTAACCACACAGGACGAGTTGAATAAAGTCTTCTTAGCCATATATTTTCCAACAAGCAAAAGAATTATGCTAAGAGCTCAAATCAATGGATTTTTGCAAAATAAGAATGAATCTCTTTTCGATGCTTGGGAAATACACAAGGACATGATGCAACTCTATCCATACTATGGACTTGAAGAATGGTTGATTATCCATACTTTCTATAATGGTCTACTGTATAACACCAAGATAAATTTAAGCATTGCCGTTGGTTGTGCCCTAATGGACAAACCTTATGACGAAGCTTATGAACTCATAGAGAACATGGATGAAAATAATTTATGTTGATTCTAAGTGTTGGCAGCAATTTTGGTAAAACAAAGAGTGTACACAAGATGTTATGTGTGATGTCTTAACATGAGATATCCTATGTACCTGCTGGAGTTCAAGAACATGTGCATGCAGGATTGTTTCAGAATGCCACATACAATGCCATGGCTTCTGATATTGGATGTACCTGCTGGAGCTTAAAGGAAAGACATGTTTATGCAGGATTGTTTCAAATGACATACACAAGGTCATGACATCTGATACGGCTGTACCTGCTGGAAGTTATAAAAGGAATTATTGGATTATGCAGGATTTTTCCAGGATGTCAGACCCGATGTCATGACATCCTGTACACAGAACATTTAGTATGAATGTCTGGTGTTTTGTGATTGCACAATTAATGGAAATCTTTGGCTGATTGAAGATATGGCTAGCTGGCGCATTCAATCATGGATTACGACCAGACTTACTTATTTTCCAAGGAGATCTAAACAACCTTTATAAAAAGATTTGATTGGAAAATATATTTAGGGTTTTCAAGATGTCCAAGCCCAGCTGAAAGCTTCTATAAAAAGGGACTTAGAAAACCTGTTTGAACACACAACCAAGACTGAGCGAAATATAGAGAGAGAGCTAGGGTTTGTGTCTGTTTAGTCGTAAGACTTGTAGGTCATTCAAGTCATCCATTGATGATTGAATTGGACTGATTTGTGGTTGTAATTTGTCACTCTAAAGCTGGTAAGCAAGAGTGTGTGTCTTCTTGATCAAAGTTGTGAAGCAAGATCAAGAGTGTGTCTTCTTGATCAAAGCTGTGAAGCAAGATCAAGAGTGTGTCTTCTTGATTGAAACTGTGAAGTAAAATCAAGAGTGTGTAATTGAAAAGTATTTTCTTTTCTCAAGGGATTGTTGTTTAAAATCACTGGTGTGTGATTGTAGGGAAGTGAGTCGGTTCTCATATCTAAGAGTACTTAGGTAGAAATTGCACGGGTAGAGATTAGGTGAGAAAGACTGTAATTTGTTGAAGTGTACGGAGAGGCTTTGAACTAATTCTATTTTAGTGAATTTCCTTCCTGGCTTGGTAGCCCCCAGACGTAGTTGAGTTGCACTGAACTGGGTTAACAATTGCTTGTGTTATTTTCTTTAGCATTTTGTTTTTGTTTATCCATTGTGTATTACCAGATATTAGTGTCGTGACATTACCTTCGACATCTTATATCTGATACCAGAATTTCAATTGGTATCAGAGCAGGCATCCTGCTCTGGTTCTCGGTGAGATCTAGGGGCAATACTTTCTGGTACAATGGAAAGAGATGGAGGATCTGTTCATAGGCCACCAATTTTGGATGGTTCTAACTATGACTATTGGAAACCTCAAATGGTAGCATTTCTAAAATCCCTTGATAAAAGGGCTTGGAAAGTTGTGCTAACAGGATGGGTGCGTCCTGTCATTACTAAAGAAGGAGAAGCCACCACTGAAAAGAAGCCTGAAGAACAATGGTCCAAGGAGGAGGATGATCTTGCTCTTGGAAACTCTAAAGCCTTGAATGCAATATTCAATGGGGTAGACAAGAATATTTTCAGGCTGGTAAATAACTGTGAATTGGTCAAAGATGCTTGGGACATTCTCAAGAACACTCATGAAGACACCTCTAGGGTAAAGATGTCTAGACTTCAGCTGCTCACCTCCATGTTTGAAAACTTAAGGATTAAAGAAGATGAAAACATCCATGAATTTCACATGAGCATCCTTGAGATTGCTAATGCTTCAGGAGCCCTGGGAGAGAAGATGACAGATGAAAAATTGATAAGAAAAATACTTAGGTCACTCCCTAAGAGATTTGCAATGAAGGTGACTGCCATAGAAGAGTCTCAAGACATCTCCAACATGAGGGTAGATGAGCTAATTGGTTCCCTCCAAACCTTTGAGATGGGATTGAATGATGGAACTGAAAAGTAAACCAAGAACATTGCCTTCATATCCAACACAGAAGAGGAAAACAGTCAAGATATGGATAAAGAATGGGCCAATGAAGTTGCAATGCTGGGGAGACAGTTTAACAGATTGTTAAAGAAAATGGATGTAAGATCCAAGGCAAATGTCAAGAACATCTCATCTGACATCAGCAATGGAAGAAGAGGAAGGTCAAAGGAGAAGCCCAAAGAAGGAAAAGAAGTAAAGTGCTATGAATGTGATGGGCATGGACACATTAGAATAGAATGTGGAACCTACCTCAAGAAGCAGAAGATGAGTCTTGCTGCCACCTGGTCAGATGAGAGTGATACAGAGGAGGCTGCAAATCTTGTGACTGCTTTGACAGGAAGATGGGGATTTGATGAAGACTCAAGTGATGGTGAAGTAACCTTTTAGGAATTGGCCTCTACCTACAGAGAGCTATGTCATAAAAGTGTAGAGCTGAGCAAGCAGGTTTTAAACCAGAAGAAAGAAATAACTCAACTTGAAAATGAGAAGGTAGAATACTTGGAAACCATCTCCAAATTGAAAATAGAAGTTGTGGCTCTGAAGGTCAGGCTAGGTGGAAGTCAACAAGTTAAGAGCCAGAAGGTAGTACAACTAGAGAATGAAAAGGCAGAACATGTAGAAACCATCTTTAAGCTAAAAACTGAAGTCATGCTCTTAAACTCAAAACTAGAAGAGACAACCAAGTATGTAAGGATGCTAAACAATGGATCTGACTCCTTAGACAAGATTCTCCAAACTGGACTAATCTCAGGAGCCAAATCTGGAATAGGGTACCATAAATCTAAGACTGAAAGTAGTTACACTGGTTGCAAACCTCAAGCTAAACATAAATGCAGCAATATTAAGAGCAGTCCTAAGATGTCACATCATATGTCACATCATCGGAAGAGAAAACAACAGAAAGGCAAACACCAAAGATGGAGATGCCATTACTGTGGGAAATTTGGACACTCAAGGCCCTTCTGCTATAAGTTGTATGGTTACCCTACCCCTGTTCATCAACAGACTCACTATCAACCCAGACCCAAACAGCACAGGCCTATCAACAAGAAGCAATGGGTTCCTAAGACTAATGTTACAAGTCTAATAGCTCACAAAGAAGAGTGGTATTTTGATAGTGGATGCTCTAGACACATGACTGGAAACTCATACTTGATAACTAATCTTCACCCTCATGACTTAAGCTATGTAACCTTTGGTGATGGAGCAAAAGGTGAAATAAAGGGGATATGCAAGCTTGAGTGTCCTGGAGCTCCTAAACTTGACAATATTTTACTGGTCAATGGCTTGACTTCAAATCTAATAAGCATCAGTCAGCTAGGGGATCAAGGTCTGAATATCATCTTCACTAAAACTGAATGTCTGATTGCTATCAAAGACAATGAAGTAATTATGAAAGGAATCAGGACCAAAAACAACTGCTACATGTGGAGCTCTCAAATGGATGACCCCTTTAAGATGAGTACCGTTGCGAGAAGAATCTTCAAGGAAAATGGAAAATGTCAGACAAGGATGTTACACCAGAAGCTAAGAGCTAACCTCAAGGAAGAGAAGGTCATGATGGCCCAAACACCTGAAAAAAGGGAACATATGACTGGTGGTATGCAGTCTGAAGTTAGTGAGAGCTTTGCTGGAACTGAGACACAAGGGACTATGTGTGCAAAGAAAATTGAGATATCAGATGAAAGCAATAATTCTCAACCAGGTTGGATGAAACTACTAATAATTATATACAATGTCACACTCGATTCTATGACATTGTATTATGACAACTTGTATGGTACACCTATGTCCAAAGATCATATTCAGCACAACTAGACCAAGTACATTATTTGCTTACATCACTCATTTAGAAGATATGTGGAAAACAAGCCCATAGTTCTACAGCATGAAATGCAACTAACTAACAAGACTGCAAGGGATTTGTATGATGGCCAACTGAAATATGAAAGAGGGAAATTAGGGGCTTGGTTTCTTGAGAAAATATGGCAATTAATGTGGAGTGGAAAAGGTAACAAAAATATTGTCTGCCCAATGAAAAGAAAAGGCCACATTAATAATGAATCATCTCCTAGTATTGGAAATAGTGTCTATTTCATTTGCACGCTATGCCTGAACACAATTCTTTCCATCTTCATCAAACCACTCAGAGAACCTCTGCTAGGGCAAAGAAATTTTTCTCAAAAGTTCAACAACATGTCTCAACATCCATCAACATCTAGCTCTAAACCCCTTCATACAAGAACTTCCTCCATGGAATTTTTAGATGAAGATTTGATGGATGTGACTCCTCTGCATATGATACCAGGTGACGTCCCAGGCTCCCCTTCTATGGCTGGAGCTAAGCAAGGTAACACTCCTGAAATATCTCCTGATAAAGAGGACATGCACTTTACTGATCGCACCATAAGAAACCTAGTTACTAGGATACTGAATGAAGAGCATGGAGTCAAGGATATTTTTACCCCTCTGTCCAGAAGGGACCACTCTCCTGAGGTGGAAACCCAAGCTGAGAAAGATGATGACTCATCTAAAACAGAAAAGGAAGTAGTTGTTGAGGGACTATGTTCTCTTGGAAAAAACTTACCTAGCATGTCCCCTGATACTGCTCAGGATATTGAGGAAGAAAGGTCTGAGGAAGAAGATGACACACTGGTTAATCTTGTGAAAACAAGTGTAGCTAATGAACTGAGAAAAAGGAAGAGTATGGCTGAGATAAGGATAGCTAGGAGAGAGAAAAAGGTTGCTCGTATAGGTCCCTCCAAGTCTTGGAGTAAATTAGAGGTCAGAAAGAGGAAAGAAAGTGAGAGTTCTGAATCTGGTGAGGATGTCGAATACGATGTCTCAGACATCCCCCTGTTAAAAGGAAGCCTGTAAAGAAGTCTCCAAACAAAGTGGTTGTTGTTCATCTTGACAATATCTCTTTTCACGTAGAAGATGGTGACTCAAAGAAGGGTTGCAGTTGAAAGAGAATTGGGAAAAGAGGCAAGTGAAGTAAAGGAAGTCATGGAGTTAATTAAGGCAGCTGGTCTTATGAAAACTGTGACTGCTCTGCCTCAGTGCTATGAGGGGTTGGTTAAAGAATTCATTGTGAACATCCCTGAGGAGATTTATGAAAGAAGCAGCAGGGAGGTCTGCAAAGTTTTTGTAAGGGGTAAGTGTGTGAAACTTTCACCTACCATCATCAACAAGTTCCTAGGGAGAGGAACTGATGGAGGAGTAGATCTAGAGACCACAAACAATGAGGTCTATAGAATTATTACAGCTGGCCAAGTTAAGGAATGGCCTAGTAGGAAACACCTATCAGCTAGTAAGCTCACTATTAAATATGCCATTCTGCACAAGATTGGTTCAGCAAATTGGGTACCTACTAATCATGTCTCTACCATCTCTATTATTCTTGGAAGAATCATTCATGCAATTGGAACCAAGATAAACTATGATTTTGGCAAATTTATATTTGATCAAACCATCAGACATGCTTCTACAAATGTTGTTAAGTTACCTATTGCCTTCCCTTCCATTATGTGTGGCATTATCATGAGCCAACAACCAGGCATACTCAATACAAATGACATGCCAAGCAGAAGAAAAACCCCTCTATCCATTCATTATAAGCTGTTTGAGGGAAGTCATATAAATGATGTTGTTATGACATCTGTCAGAAGAGAGCCTGCATCTCAAGGAAGCCTAATTGATCAATTGAAAGATACCTGCAAGGAATTGGAGAAGGGTATGAAGGTGGCCAAGGCAAGAAAAGAAGCTTTGGAAGCTCTTCTTTGTAGCCTGGAAAAGGAGGAGATAGAGAAGGCTGGTAAGGATTTAGATGGAAAAGCACAATCCAGTGGCAGCTCTGGAAGCTCTGAGGGTTCTGAAGATGAAGATGAAGGTGAAGGTGATACTTCTTCTTCTGATTAATGGTTCATGCCTGAATTCAAGACTGGGAGGTATGCTGGAAAGTTTGGTGGAAGTTGGGCTGCTGCCTAGAAGGTTGTTGTCTTTATTGTTTTTTGTATTGTGTGGCAGTCCTTATTGATGCCTGTTATGTAATATTTAGGGCTCTGAATGAGTTCCTTGAATTTGTTCATTATCTCAGCTATCAGCTGTGTATAATGATGGTGTGTACTTCCTGAATATTTTGTTTTAACATGCTTAATGTTATAACATTTGATCTAACATTCTCTGCTAGGCTAATATACATTTATTTTGTCTAATTGGTCACCTTTGGTCAATTTTGACTAAAAAGGGGGAGAAGTGCTTGATATGGAAGCTGATGTGTGGAAGATGTGTGTGGCTGAACTGGAGGACAATTATTATTGAAATTATTGAAGGAAGTGCACAGGTGTTAAAACAGATTGTTATTCTGTTTTCAGATGTCAAAGGGGATGTCTGATATGATGTACAGGTGTTGATGTTGAAGCAAATGTCAGTATGACATTCTGGCTGTTATAAGTGTTGTGGTTACAGTAGCTGTTATTTTCATGGGAGTTGTTTGTTGTGTGCACAGATTTAGGGGGAGAAGGAGTACCTGTAACACCCCAATTCTACCCGTCGTAAATTCAATTAAAAATCAGAGTAAACAAATTTCACACAAAATTGAGGCATCACATATATCATTTCATCAACACTTAAACAAATTACACAACACTGCAATTGCGCAAGGATCCACTTAGTCCTTGTTAAATAATAAACAACACTGTATATGGATTCACCTAGTCCATATAGCATCAATACACAAAACATCGGAACGGAAATCATTTAGATAATTAAGTTGAGTCGTACATTTACACATTCAAAAGAAAACAAGCAAACAAATGTCCATCATAACTATCATATACAATGATATACAAAAGGGCATTGTTACTATCAAAATCATGAAAAGCGTTCATTAACCCCTGGGTGTTACAATCCTAATTAGAGCAATGACGCCAAAAGTGTGCTACCACTATCCTCCTCTCAACGCGGAGCACCTGCACGTTACCAATATAAAGGTAACGTCCAACAACAAAAGGGTGAGATACTCAAATCATATAATCAAGATAATGATAAGCAATATATAAGTAAATTCGGAAAGTTAGAAATATTGTTACCACATCGCACAATCCTTCACTTGAATGCTTATGTATTTAATCATAAACAAAGTCAATAATCATCCACAACATCAATGTTACATCATAGCATCTCATCACTTTAACATTTCATCAATCCATCATAAAACATTACGATTCATCGCATCATCGCAAAATATCATCGCACATCATAAACCGTCACATAACAACAATTATCACAAAATGTGGAAATAAACATAACCAACATATGTGACTCAACTATGCAAATGCTATGCGGTACCGACTCGTCGCTTTGCCATCAAGGCCAAGGCTTTATGCCCACTTCGCTTTTGCCAAAAGGCCACGTCGCTATTGCCAAAAGGCCACGTCGCTTATGAAAATGTATGTGACTCCATGATAAATGATACACATACACCAAAATCATCATCGCATCAACATAACTCATCACAATGGCCGAAGCCCACGTCGCTATTGCCATTTAGGCCACGTCGCCGTTCACATGCATAAAAGCATTCACACAACATCATCTTCACCAACATTCATACATATGTTTATATATAAAACAAATGGGAATATTCATCACAATCAATTGTTTCATCATACAATCTCTTAGGTAATTCAACCTCATGCTATGTTTATTTACATCGCACACCTACACACTATACTTAAGTGGTATTCCTCATTAATCAAATAGGCTTCCTACTATATCAATTATTAATCACTTTTCCAAAATAATCACTTATTAGAATAAGCCCTTATAATGGCCTATAAACATCAACAACATGTCGAAATTTTCATACGCTTTGCAACGCTTCGAACGGGGACCAAAACGGAATTACGGTTCAAAAGTTATGACTTTTTGAAGTTTACAAAAGAATTATGATTTCTACTCAGTTGGCGCCGCGAACTCTCTTTCGCGCTGTGAATTTAGCAGGAAACAAAGAAAATGTGTTTTTGACCGTTAAATACCCTCCAGACCTCCGATTTCGATTCCGTAAAAAGTCTCATTCTCAGAATTCAACGAACTACAATACTTTCAATATTACAAAGCCATTCTAACCACAATTTAACTTTTATTTCATCATTCTAAACATCATTCAATTAATTTCCAACACTTCCTAAATTCACAATTTGTGAAATTACTCATACTTTGATTCATCAACACAATAGCATATTTTTCACAACATACATCAACCTCAAACCATCAACAACAACACAACACACAATGTTATTTATCATTCTTCTAAACCTAACCCTAACATTTTGCAAAGAATTGATACATGTTCAATAATCACAAACAATCAACACTACATCAAGAACACAAACAACATTTTCAAAGCAAGGAATCCAATCACAACATCAAAACCCAACAATATCCTCTAACAACCATTACCCACATAAAACCCATCATTTTCATAATTATAGGAAATGATAACTCACACCCTTACCTTAGAGATGATGATTGAGTTACTCTATAGTGTTCTAGCAAGCTTGGGTTGATCAAGATGATGCTCTTCTTCTCCAATTTCCTCTTCCTCCTCCAAACCCTAACTTTTTCTCTTTTCTTCTCTTTTCTCCTCCTTCTCTCTACTTCTTTCTATTTCTCTTCTTTCTATTTCTATTATATTTCTATTCTTTGTTTTAATCAAATAAAAACTAACTAATGGGCTTAATTGTTACACCTCCCTTAATTACTATATACACCACTAGGCCCAATAGCTATTATACCACAATTCTCATAATTAAACTCTAATAATATATTAACACACAATAAAATATTTTACCGAAATAATTATAAATCAAACATTATAAAAATAATAATAATAATAACACTTAATAAAAATTGGGGCGTTATAGTACCCTTGTGCATTTGTGTGTCTTACTAGTTGCATCCATAACTAGTAATTCTGATTGTTGCACAGATTTAGGGGGAGGAGAAGTACCCTTGTGCATGTGTGTATTACTAGTAACCATAGCTAGTAATTGGTTTGCTTCTGCTGTTGATTAAACTACTGTTATGTTGTTTAACTGCTGATAGTTTACCTTGTGAACAAAAAGGACAGATATATGTTTTAGCCAAAATTTGCCAAAGGGGGAGTTTGTTGATTCTAAGTGTTGGCAGCAATTTTGGTAAAACAAAGAGTATTCACAAGATGTTATGTGTGATGTCTTAACATGAGATATCCTATGTACCTGCTGGAGTTCAAGAACATGTGCATGCAAGATTGTTTCAGAATGCCACATACAATGCCATGGCTTCTGATATTGGATGTACCTGCTGGAGCTTAAAGGAAAGACATTATTATGCAGGATTATTTCAGATGACATACACAAGGTCATGACATCTGATATGGCTGTACCTGCTGGAAGTTATAAAAGGATTTATTGGATTATGCAGGATTTTTCCAGGATATCAGACCCGATGTCATGACATCCTGTACATAAAACATTCAGTATGAATGTCTGGTATTTTGTAATTGCACAATTAATGGCAATCTTTGGATGATTGAAGATATGGCTAGCTGGCGCATTCAATCATGGATTACAACCAGATTTACTTATTTTCCAAGGAGATCTAAACAACTGTTATAAAAAGATTTGATTGGAAAATAGATTTAGGGTTTTCAAGATGCCCAAGCCCAGCTGAAAGCTTCTATAAAAAGGGACTTAGAAAACCTATTTGAACACACAACCAAGACTGAGCGAAATATAGAGAGAGAGAGTTAGGGTTTGTGTCTGTTTAGTCGTAAGACTTTTAGGTCATTCAAGACATCCATTGATGATTGAATTGGACTGGTAAGCAAGAGTGTGTGTCTTCTTGATCAAAGTTGTGAAGCAAGATCAAGAGTGTGTCTTCTTGATTGAAACTGTGAAGTAAAATCAAGAGTGTGTAATTGAAAAGTATTTTCTTTTCTCAAGGGATTGTTGTTTAAAATCACTTGTGTGTGATTGTAGGGAAGTGAGTGGGTTCTCATATCTAAGAGTGCTTAGGTAGAGATTAGGTGAGAAAGACTGTAACTTGTTGAAGTGTACGGAGAGTCTTTGAACTAATTCTATTTTAGTGAATTTCCTTCCTGGCTTGGTAGCCCCCAGACGTAGGTGAGTTGCACCGAATTGGGTTAACAATTGCTTGTGTTATTTGCTTTACCATTTTGTTTTTGTTTATCCATTATGTATTACCAGATATTAGTGTCATGACATTACCTTCGACATCTTATATCTGATACCAGAATTTCGATTTCCAATGGGGAGGAGAACGTGTTGCTGTAGAAAACCAACTCAGAAAAGCGGAATGTATGAAGTCAAAGGCATAGACCGCGTCAATGCTAAAGTGGATGCGCTTACTCAAAAGTTTGAAAGCTTAGCCATAATACCAGCAGCTACTGTAGCTTCTATAACACCAAACTGTGAGTTATGTGGAACCTCTGGGCATACTAATGTTGATTGCCAATTATTGGCTGGTGTACCCACTGACCAAGTAACCTATGCCCAAGGAAACCCATATTCAAATACTTAGAATCCTGGTTGGAGGAACCATCCGAACTTTTCCTATAAAAATAACAATGTTTTGTTTCCACCAAACCCAACACCTGCTATTCCACTTGTCTATCAGAAAGGAGCCCCTGTAGCTCCACAAGCACCTAGAAAGTCAAATTTGGAGATCATGATGGAAAAATTTATAAATACCCAAGCTCAACAAAATAAAGAATTTGCAAACCAAAACCCTCAAACAATTGTCAAATAAGTTTGATGCTATGGTGTAAGACCCCAATTTTGACCCTAAGATCCCTCATGCTATTTCATCATATGCATTGGCTTTAGGATCACACTTTGGCATCCTCCTTACCCATAATTCATTGGGTTTGGATTGAGAGAGGTGACCAAGCACATTTGATTGTATCATACTTTGTTTTCCTTTATTTACTAACCAAAATACCAAAAAATATGTTAATGTATAGTTTACTTCTTTTGTAGGTAGTGTGTGTGTTCACCAAGGCCTCATCAAGCTCATATCTAGGGTTTGAGACCCTCAGTGCAAGGAGACTAATCAAATATGGTTCACATTGACTCGAGACATCATATATGGATCCCCATGGTCTACACTCATCATTTTGATCAAGAAATCATCAAGAGTTTGAAGCTTGTTTGCCTTGGAAGCCCTAATTCATCTGGGTATCTTGTGTGACTTCCTCAGTAAATTTTCCTCATCATCTGATCAAATATTTCAAGGGATACTTCATATTACATCATCTAATTCATATATTATATACCACTAGTCTAAGAGATCAAGACAACTTCAAGTTTGCAAGTTGGCTCATGGTGGTTGACTAGAGAATGTCAACTGGTCAAAACTGGGGTTCCCTAGAACCTATCTCTTATAATTTACTTCATATGAAAATAATTATAAGATAAAAGTTACTCATAATTACATTACAAACAACTTTCATGTTGAAGTATAGAGCTAGTTTTGCTTGGAAAGTCATTTTTCATGGTGAAAGATTATAGGTCATTTTGTTTGAACCCTAGTTAGGAGGTCCACATCCCAAGACCATAACTTGCTATTTTTTTATGAAATGAAATCCATTCAAATTCCATGAGCAAATTAAAGATGTCTTATTCAACTTTTATGTTTGTAATAAGATCAAATTCAACTTGCAAATGCATGTGGCGAGAGGAAACATTATAGGTCATTTTGGGCCATTAGTACTGAACAAGTGATTTTCCTCAACTTCTAAAATGCATAACACCTTAATGCCAAACCCAAATAAGGTCAAACTTATGACCAAATTGAAGAGGTTTGAAATATCTACAACTTTTATGAAAGAAGTTTTTCCATTTGAAGTCCATAATAAAAGTTATTCAAGGTGGAAGAAGGAAACATTTGACTTGGTACTTAGAAAAATTTCATTTATGTTTAATTTTCAAACCTTCCACCTCAAAATTCATAATTATCCAAGATTCAAATGGAAAAGTGTTGAACATTAAAGTTGTTATTCTTGATCTCACATTTCTAAAAAGTCCAAGATCATCTCATTTAGATCAATATTGAAGTACTTGCGCATGGGTGTAATGCATGGTACCATTTGGAAGTTTCTCGTGTTCAATTTCATTTCACCCTTGCATGGCTTAATGCATTGCTTCTAGCATCACATGTGCACGATTTTGGACCTTTTACAATCATTCTTTGGGCGTTGTACACACCCATGCAAGCTCATGATGCAATTTCTATTTTTGGATTTCAAATGAAAGTGTGTAGAAAGAATTTGAATTGGCTATTAATACAAGTGCTATGAGCTCAGAACTTCACCAATACCTTGCCCAAGCTTTGCCAAGACAACCAAACCTCTCACTCCATAAAATTGCTTGAAGATTCCTTTGAAATCGAGTTTGAATTTCACATTCTATTTTGAAATTCAAACTCCAAGAACTCATTGCCCTTTCCATCTCAATTGATCACTCCAAGCAAGAGGAAGAGGAATCAAGCAAATCCAGATCAAGATCAAGGAAATTTGAAGCAACTCGAAGGTGAAAATTCAGAAACTTCAACTCTTCGATTCTCTCTTAATTTTTCACTATTATTTGTGATTTTTGGTTTGTTGAAGTCTACCAATGTAGGAAACCAGATTGAGTTGCTTTGAGGTCAAATCGAAGCAACTCAAATCATGAACCTCAATTTTCAAATCCATGTATCTTTAAATGTATTTAGAATTGGAAGAAATGGAGGTCAAATTCGTGCTCCTGAGCATTTTTTCTTCAAATTAGTGTATTCATTTTACATTTTTCATGAAGTTTTGATTGGAGGTGATGTGTTGGCATGACCTGAACCATCTGATCTTGGTCCAACGTTTTAATCCTGGCCTTTGTTTTGGTTGACACATGTTACCACACGTTTGACTGAGGTGTTTGATGGAAGTGCGCGCTTGGTCATCAGACCTTCCACCTCAATTAATGAGGGAGATCTGATGGCCCTTGTTTTATTGAATTTCTTTTTATTTTCTGATTTTTCATTTAGTCCCTTTATTTTGTTTAATTCATATTAATTTAATTTTTTATCCAAAAAATTTGGGACTTTCCCCAAAAAACTCTAAATATTTTCCTCTTTCATTTTATGAGTTAAAATTATTATTTGGATTAATTTTGATATTTTTCATGAATTAAATGTTTTTGTGCATATATTTAATTGTTTAAAAATACTTCTGACTTTTTAAAAATTATAATATTTTTTGTCTAAGGTCCTTTGACCTTGTTTGACCTAGGATAAATCTATTGGCCATTTATTTGGTGTTTTGAAGAGGTTTTAGGTTTTAACCAAACTAATTTGTATTTTCATGCATTTTTAATTTGATTTTTAATTGATTAATTGTGTAAAAATTATGTTGAGCCGTTTTTATGGTCTTGTGATGTTTGACGTTTTTGCTTGGACCTTGGTCAAGGTTGATTTGATTTTTATTGGATTAAAATCATTGGATTTGGGGGATTGATGAAATGTACATTTCATCTCCCAAAATGAATGAATGATTTTAATTTGATAAAATTCCTTCCATGACCAATTTGTGTTTCTCTCAGCTCCCCTCCCTCTTCATCTTCATCCCCATCCTTTACCATCCTTTTAATTGAACAATGAAATCTCAATATCCTAAGGCTAATTGATTCATCAATAACCTTGTGTCAGATGAACCAATACAGGTATGGATGAGATATGTTCATCCCTTGTGATCTTTTATTTTAGTGTGTGGTATGTATTAGGAGTTTGGTTCATCATACAAAATCTCTAACATGCATTAGAACCTAAATTTTTATTGCCCGAACTCAGATAGTTGTGACTTCTATATAAGTCCAATTACGATTACTTAACATAGAGCTAAATTTGACCCTAAAGGCATAGCATTTTACTAAGTGAGATTGTAAGTCTCCCATCTTTCATTGTATTATGTGGAAACATGTCCATTTTCCCTTCCTGTGCAAGATGTCTTGGTTCAAGGATCTATGCTTGTGAATAGATGGTTGAGTGCTCTCCAAAGAATGACTTAATCAATTGAAAAGCAAAACACTACTAACATTGAATTAATCTTGACTAACATTTGAGTAACTCTTATTAATATTGCTTTACTTTCAAGTCATTTACTTTATGCAATTTAATTTCTAGTCATTTACCATTCATTGAGATTTACATACCATTTAACTTGGCTATGTTTATGCCATTTTCACTTTGCTCATTTGAGCCACATATTGTGATTGTATATATTTGTTTGTGTATTCTATTTGTGTTTTTGGTCTTAGGACCTTAAAATACCTAATAAACAACAAAAGCCCTAAAAAATGTTTGGTGGAATGTTGAGCTTCATCTGAAAATTTGGACTTAGGATTAGGAAACATTCCATATGCAAAAGGACTTGGCCAATGCCAACATTTTGGGACCAACTAATTATGATTTAAGACTTCATCTGGTACAAGTATTGGGATCTATTTGAACTTATCTGCTACATGGCCTTGATACAACCATTATTTTGATCTTATGTCTGATGCATCATTCTGAGTTGATCATGGAGTATTTAATCTGATACAGGAGAAGACAAAGAAGACTGCTAGCTATGGGATTTGCTTGCTTAGATGTGGCCATTTTTATTTGATTCCTTGATCTTCATGATATCTGATATTGCTAATTGCTTGCTGATTGTTGCTTGATTCAAAGTCCAAAGGGAAAGTGGGTTTTCTAAATGACATTCTTGTCTATTGGATTGCATCCCATTGGTCTTAGACCTTATTTCAAAAATAGAAACTTTGGCCTTATGCCATTGAATTTTCAAACTTTTTTCTTAAATCAAACTTGTAAATGAGCTTAACCTTATGTGACTTAAAATTTCAAAAGACAAAAAGAAATAACACTCATTTAATATTTTGGCCCCTTTGTGATCTTTGTTAAAAAACTTTTGATTAAAGGCGACTCACCCATTTTGAAATTGTTACCACGAACTACGAGGTTTTAATCCCTCATTTTTATGTTGGTACGTAGGCACAAGTCCGAAGGTCTTATCAAACACAAATATAATCAATGAGTTCTTTTCTCATCCCCACACTCTATTTTTCTCAAACATCATTTTATACCAAAAACACATACACACATAAAAAGGGCTCCTTAGAAGTACCTAGGAATCTTTGGGTGCTAACACCTTCCCTTGTGTAACCAACCCCCTTACCTATAATCTCTGGCATTTTATTAGTTTTGATCTGAAAACTTCTTATCTTTGGGTTTTGTTCGTACTTTTCCATTTTCCTTTGGAAACAATAAAAGCGCGGTGGCGACTCTGGTTTTATTGGCGTTAAGCTTATCCATAGCTTGATGGTCATGAATTTATTGCAACAGAAATTAAGTGGCAACGCTGTTGGGGAGTTGTCCTCAATGGGATTAACCTACTTTTTTATGTGTACATATTTGTATATTTGATGTTTGTATACTTGTGTGTATGTTATAATCTGCTTGTTGTGCTTGGTGATCTCTGAGGGGTGAGATAAGTTCTAAACCGAACTTGAGTGAAATTAAGATAAGAGGATGATATAGTCATGTTCAACTTGTATGGAGTAGTCCTTAACAAGTTCGCTTGAGACCCATCTACTCAGTGGAAACCCTTTTGGAGTTACTAATGTCACAAAAGTTATTCGTGGTTAGGCATTACTCTCTCTGATTTGGGGTCCGAGAAGCTGAGGACCATAGAACATTTTACCCAACTTGGCCTATTTAGACCTGATAACAGTTGTTACGTGATACTACACTCAGACAAGTTTCTCTTGAGAATATTATGGGTTGATGAGTCAATCATCCTAACCTATAATATCCGCTAGATGGGATTAAGACTCCGGGATGTTTTTAGAACATGATCTACAGGTTTTTATCCTTAGTACACTCCTTTGGGATGGTTCTTAACCTGACTTCATGCTCGTGACTCACAATAAACCCTTTGATTCTTGGTTGATCTGATCAAGTCTTGTCAATATCAATGGAATTTGGGTGTTGATAAGGTGAAAACCATGATCCACCAAAATGGATGATTGATCTTGACGATGACTTGATCCATCCCTTGACCTTTGTTTGTGTTTGCCTTGTGTGTGATCACTTGTTTGTAATTGTTGCATTCATGCATTCATGCACATCATAACATTCATCACAAAACTAAATTTCTAGGAACTGAGGTCTTATTTGCAAATATTTTCAGACCATGGATTATGGACGAAGGAACACTAAGAAGTACAGTTTCAGATGTCCTAATTTGAAAGAGCTAAGGAAGTTATCTTCCTTTGTATTAGATCCCTTGGACTTCAAGCAACGCCATGGGAAGCTTTTGTTCGTGCTATCTATTAATATGGTTGAAGGACTCTTGAGTGTTTTGGTTCAGTTTTATGACCCTCTCTACCATTGCTTCACTTTTCTCGATTATCAGCTCGTGCCTATGTTAGAGGAATATGCCCATCTCTTGGGAATACCCATTTCTGACAAGGTACCATTTAGTGGATTGAAGGAGATTCCTAGATCTCATATCATAGCTGAAGCTCTTCATTTGAAGAAGTCTGAGATTGAGACTCGTTGGGTGAAGAAAGGAGGAATGTTTGGGTTGACTTCTGAGTTCCTCATTGGAAAAACTATTGTCTTTGCTCAAGCCGGTAGTGTGGATGCTTTTGAATCCATCTTTGTATTTCTCATATATGGTCTAACCTTGTTCCCTAACATTGAAGGTTTTGTTGATGTTAACGCCATTAGAATCTGCTTGATTGGGAATTATGTTCCGACTCTGTTGGGTCATATGTATTTCTCTTTGCATTTGGGGAATTCTAAAGGTAGTGGGACTATTGTTTATTGTGTTCCTCTTCTGTTCAAGTGGTTTATTTCGCACTTGCCACAGACGCCTACTTTCTTGGAGAACAAAAAATGTCTAAGGTGATCCCTGAGACTTATGTCTCTCACTAATGGTGATATTGTTTGGTATGATTCTATATTGAGTAGCTTGGATATTATTGATAGTTATGGTGAATTATCTAATGTGCCTCTCATTGGTACACAAGGAGGAATCAACTACAACCCTGCTTTGGCTCGTTGTCAACTTGGGTTCCCCTTGAGAGACAAACCTAATAACAATCAGTTAGAAGTTCTTTCCTATCAAGACGGTAAAGATCCCACACATTTTAAGCATAAGATGATATATGCTTGGCATAAGGTACATAGGAAAGGAAGATCGGAGCTTGGTCCGTGCAACTGTGTAGCTTTGGAAGCTTACACTACTTGGGTGAAGAAGAGAGCCTTGGAGTTGAAGATGTCGTATGCTTGTGAAAGACCTATGTCTTTGGTTGTGGATGAGCCATCAACTCTCCCTAACCAAGATATAGAGGAGTTGGAAGACGCACTTAACAAGATGAAGCAAGAGAGAGATATGTGGGAAGAGTAGTTCCATGCTTTGAGCTGAAAGCATGAGGAATTGCAGCTTGAGTCAAAGGACAAGGACGCACTTATTGGACTTCTTAAAGGTCGAGCAGTGAAGACACAGAGAGAGCCAGAGGGTCCATCTTCGTCTAGTATACCTCAGCCTTCTGGTGCTTAGAAGAAGATTGTTGACTAGCTTTTCCTTGAGAAGGCTCGGATGAAGACATCTTTTGAGTCCGAGATTCGACAACAACCAGATCGTCTGATACCATTGCTAAGGGATCCTTAGGATGATTAGTTTCCTTTTCTCTTGTATTTGTATTTTGGTTTCTAAAATTGTACTTAGTGTGATCCTTCCAAATTTTATGAATAAAAAGAGATTTTAGCGTCAATCAAATTGTTACTATTGTTATTATTTAATATTTGCAAAAAGAACTTCATATGTTCCTTGAAATTAAAAATTAACAAAAACAGTGCATTTCATGCATCATTTGCATAACAAATTTTTCTTCTGCCCGATGTATTATTGGTTATTCTTCTGTGCTTCAGCCAAGCTGACTCACCGATACAACACTCACGCCAATCAACCCAAGATCATGGAACATTTGGAACAAGAGAATAGAGAGCTGAAGGATGAGATTGCACGGTTGACCGCTATGATGGAGTTTGTTCTTGTTGCGAAGAACTAGTTTGTTCTTTCTGAGGTTGCTACCTCGACTATTCCCATTACTGCCAGCCAATCCGGTCCTTCAATGCTTGCTGGATTCCCGTGGGGAATGCCACCAAACTTTGTTCCTGAAGGGTTTGCACCCACCTTTGTCTCTATGCAGGCATCTAGCCCGGCCATGTCTGTGCCTCCTCCAGTTGTGCATACTTTGTGTCATGTTGAGGACACCATCTACCATTTTGAGCCATCTGTGGGCCCAGCCGTATACGAGAAAATGGACGAGATGAAGGATCAGTTCCTTGAGCTGCGAAAAGAGTTAAAGATGTTGAGAGGAAAATACTTGTTTGGTAAGAGTGCTATTGACCTCTGCCTAGTACCGAATATGAAGATCCTGATGAAGTTCAAAGTCCTTGACTTTGAAAAGTATCAGGGAAATACTTGTCCACTAAGCTACCTCGTTATGTACACCAGAAAGATGTCAATTCAAATTGATAATGATCAGTTGCTGATTCACTACTTCCAAGACAGTTTGACTGGTGCTACTTTGAGATGGTACATGGGGTTAGACGGTGAAAGTGTCTCTACTTTCAAAAATTTGGGTGAAGCTTTTGTTAAGCAGTACAGGTACAATGTTGATATGGCGCTTGATAGAGACCAACCGAGGTTTATGTCTCAGAAGGATAAAGAGACGTTCAAATAATATGCTCAGAGGTGAAGGGAACTCACTGCCCAAATTAGTCCTCCATTGGAAGAGAAAGAAATGACGAAGATTTTCCAGAAGGCTTTGAGTTCACTTTATTATGAACGTATGATTTCCAGTGACTCCAATGACTTTACCGAAATGGTAAATATGGGGATGAGGTTAGAAGAGGGAGTCCGTGAAGGATGTTTGTCCAAGGAAAAAGCGTCGTCCAGTAAAAAGTACGGTGGTAGTTTCTCCAAGAGAAAGGAGGGGGAAACTAATTCAGTATCCGTGGGGAGGCAGAGGAGGCCTCATGTTAGAAAGAGTTCTCAATCTCGTCAGCATCAACATCAAGTTTCATCAGTGATTCCTGTATTTTCCAACAATTCCAACAATCAATCTGTTTCGCTTCAATAACAACAACGTCAACAACAACCGCAAAAAAGAACCAATTACAACAACAACAATAATCAACAACAAAGTTTTGAGAGGAAAAAGGTCTCTTTTGACCATATTCCTATGTCCTATGCAGAATTGTATCCATCTTTGGTTCTCAAGACCCTCATTCAACCAAAAAATCCACCGCAAATTCTTGAGCCACTTCCATTGTGGTTCAAACCTGAACTTCAATGTGCTTTTCACCAGGGGCCCTGGTCACGACATAGAGAATTGCTATCCGTTGAAGTATGAAGTGGAAAATCTTGTGAAGAGTGGGATGGTGTCCTTTGAGGTCCGAGCGCCTAATGTGAAAGCTAATCCATTGCAAGCTCATGGTAATGCTACTGTCAACATGGTGGACATTTGTCCAGGGAATTTCTAAGTATTCGATGTATGATGTATCCGTAGGTCATTAGTGGAAATGCATAGGGCCTTGTGTTTGATTAGTGATTGTGAGCACGACCATGATGGTTGTGCACTTTGTAGTGTAAACCCCCATCGGTGTATGATTGTTAAGAGAGATATCCAGAAGTTAATGGATAGGAATGTAATCTAGATTCCACAGTCAAGGGATATGGGAGATGATGTGAATGTGATTGTTCCTGTGTTCAAGACCCTTGAGCGGGTAGTAATCCAATTTGATAGCAGCAACAACAACAATGTTAATAGATCGGTATCTCCGTTAGTAATACGGTTAGCGGGTCGTGTCCCATATGCATCTGATAAAGTTGTGCCTTATAGTATAATGCCACCATGGTGGATATTGGTAAAGCGATTCCTTTACCAGCAGTAGATTCTGTGGTGAATATAGATGATTTTGCAAAGGTGACCGGTAGTGGTCATGTTTTCGGTCCAGTCTTTCCAAAGAAGGTAGAAGATGCCACAACCAGTAAGAGGGTGGAGATGCCAGTGGTGAATCCAGTTAGTGCTCCAGTGTGTCAATCTGGTGAGTCTAGTAAACTGAAGACTAATGATGATGATGACGTATTGCGTTTGATAAAAAGAAGTGAGTTCAATATGATGGAGCAGCTGCCCCAAACTCCATCGAAGATTTCGGTGTTGTCTCTATTGATGAATTCTGAGGCACATAGAGAGGCATTGCAGAAGGTGCTTGAGCAAGCCTATGTTGAACATGATGTAACTGTGGATCAGTTTGACCACACTGTTGCTAACATTACTTTCTACAACAATTTGAGTTTTTGTATTGAAGAGTTTCCTGAGGAAGGCATAAATCATAATCTTGCACTCCATATTTTGATGAACTGCAAGGAAGATGCTTTGTCCAATGTGTTGGTGGACACTGGGTAATCTTTGAACGTACTCCCGAAATCAACTCTGTCCAAACTTTCTTATCCAGGTGCCCATATGAGGTACAATGGCATGATTGTCAAAGTGTTTGATGGTTATCGTAAAACCGTCATTAGGGAGTGGACCTTCCTGTAAAGATAGGGCCGAGTGATTTTTAGATTACTTTCCAGGTAATGGATATTCACCCGACCAATAGATGTTTATTAGGAAGGCCATGGATTCATAAAGCAGGAGTTGTGACATCTACTCTACACCAGAAGCTTAAATATTTGAAGAACGGAAAGCTCATCGTTATTGGTGGAGAGAAGGCGTTTTAGTGAGCCATCTGTCATCCTTTTCTTATGTTGAAGCTGAGGAGGAGGTTGGAACTCCGTTGCAAGCCTTGCCTATTGCTGAAGTGAAGAAAACTGGGGCATCCATGTCTTCTTTGAAGGATGCTCATAAAGCTATTGAGACTGGCAACACTAATCAGCGAGGTCGTGTGATAGAAATTGCTGAAAACAAGAATAGGGCCGGATTGGGATTTTAACTAGCGTCGTTCAACGTCAAAACTATAGATGTTCAACCGAGTATCCGCAGTGGAGAGTTCATTCATGGTAATGATCAACACTCACCTAGTGTGATCGAGGATGGTGACGATGAAGACAAAGCTTGCGCAAACTTTGTGACACATGGATACACTTGCAACAATTGGGTTGTTGTTGATATTCTTATTGTTCACCGCTCTAAGTAATTTGATTTTTATTTTAAGAAAAATCCTTCTCCTATGCGTAAGGGAGAAGCAAACATTGTTAGGCATTTCAATTATCATCAATGAAATACAATTTTATTCTTCCACGTCTATGATGTTTTATTTTTGCTTTTTGCTTCTCTGAAAATGGTAATCACAAAGAACATAAATAAATAATAATTGTCCATTTGCATAATATTTGGTCACAATTCACTTCTCTAAAATCAAAATATCAAATCATTATGCAGGTTGGTTGATCAGTGCATTTTGATGCACGTTCTTCCATGTTTGTACTTAAGCATTTCTTCGGTTTGCTTTGATTATTTTTATGTTTTAATGTGTTTTCATAATTTATTTTATTTTTTCACTTATTTAATTTTCATATTTAATTTTCAGCATTAACAGCTTTCGCGAGAAAAATCATATCTTGAGCTAGGAGTATCGGATTGAGACGTGCTACAAGTCGATGGAAAGCTAAGAAAAATATCTAAAACTTTTGTTCAGAAGTCGAGAGCTGAATCAATGTGTAGCAGGTCCAGAAAATTCGTTGAAGTTGCAGCATTAGTTTTATTTAAGTTTTGGGTCATTAGTTTTGGGCTTAGGTTATGTTTTCGATCCAGTTGGGTTGTAAACCAAATCCCTTGTTTTCCATATACCTAACAGCCGCATAACATTAGCATGACGACTATTCACGAAAGACTTGAAAGCTTTGAAAGAATTCTCATGAAGAACTAACCGATCCAAACAATTTGTTGTATTCGGGTTCCGATACCTTTAGATTTTAGTAATTCTTATTCAGGTTTTTTATTCCTTTCAATATTAACATATGTATTTTGTTTGCTTAATCCGATTTACATATGCATTATTGATTTAATCCGATTGATTGTGTGATACTTACTATAGTCACGATTTCGTTTGCTTAATTCGTTATCGAGTCCGTTTAATTCATGTTTGCTTAATTCATGAAACTTAATCCTGTTTGCTTAATTCGGTTAATAGGAACATACAACTTATACTATCAATTGCGCTTGTCTGTTGATATTATAATCGAATAGGAATAGTTAATTTGCGGTTGGAATTACGATAGTCGATGATATGCAAAGACCGAATCAGTAAATTGTTGCTACAACTTATTTCAATAATCACTTATTTTAATCTATTTTTTTAATTGAATCCTAACCCAACAAAAACCCCATTAATCATTACTATCATTGGTTAATTCATCCAAGAATCCTTGTGAGAACGATAATCCAAGTCAATTTGTCGATAAACTACATTTTTGAAAGATTACTCGTTTTGATCCGCGCGTGACAGCGGATCATTGGTTCCCAAACCCATTGAATATAATGATCCTACTCCCTCTCCAAACATTGATTTCCCTGTGTTTGAGGTTGAGGAAGAGACTGATGAAGAAGAAATATCTGATGAATTATCTAGTTTACTTGAGCATGAGGAAAAAGCCATTCAGCCGTTTGAAGAGAAGATTGAACAAGTCAACTTGGGTTCCGAAGATGATAAGAAGGAAGTCAATATTGAGTCTAAACTGTGTCCAGAGGCTAACAAGGGGTTGATTGATCTTCTTCGAGAATATTCTGATGTGTTTTCTTGGTCCTATCAAGACATGCCTGGTTTAGATTCTGAGATCGTGGAGCATAGATTTCCGTTGAAGCCAGAATGCCCGTGAATCAAGCAGAAATTGAGGAGAACTCTACCTGATATGGCGGTAACGATCAAAGAGGAAGTGAAGAAGCAGATTGATGTTGGTTTCCTTCTTACCTCCGAATATATGCAATGGTTGGCCAATATTGTGCATGTTCCGAAGAAGGATGAAAAAGTCGGCATGTGAATTGATTACAAAGATTTGAACAAAGTTAGTCCGAAAGATGATTTTCCTCTACCACACATTG
Source organism: Lathyrus oleraceus (assembly GCF_024323335.1). Lineage (NCBI taxonomy): Eukaryota > Viridiplantae > Streptophyta > Magnoliopsida > Fabales > Fabaceae > Lathyrus > Lathyrus oleraceus. The sequence goes on from NC_066580.1 coordinate 295,346,715, forward strand.
ATATGTTGGTAGACATTACAACTAAATTCAAAGTCTTTTTGTTTATGGATGGATTTTCCGGTTATAATCAAATCAAAATGGCACCTTAAGATATGGACAAGACCACTTTCATTACACCCTGGGAAACATTTTGTTATAGAGTGATGCCTTTCGGTTTAAAGAATGCTGGTGCAATATACCAAAGAGCTATGACTACTCTTTTTCATGATATTATGCATAAATAAATTGAATTCTATGTTGATGATATGATTGCCAAATCAAGTGATGAAGAAGAACATGTTGAGCATTTGTTGAAGTTATTCCAGTGTTTGAGGAAGTACAAACTCCGCTTGAATCCCAATAAGTCTACTTTTGGTGTTGGTTCTGGTAAGTTGTTGGGCTTTATTGTCAGTGATATGGGTATTAAAGTTGAACCCGCCAAGGTCAAAGAAATACAAGAGATTCATGCGCCCAAAACTGAAAAGCAAGTGATAGGTTTTCTCGGCGGTTTAAATTATATCTCAAGATTCATATCGCATATGACTGCCATGTGCCACAGTCAGTTGTATCAGTTGAGAATGAAGAAGGCATTTGATAAGAAGGTCATGCCTCGTGTGTGTAGAGAAGGTGACCTTATGCTCAAGAAGTTTATATCTTTCAAACCAGATGCTAGGGGAAAATGGACTTCTTACTATGAAGGCCCATATGTTGTGAAGAGAGCCTTTTCAGGCGGTGCTTTGATTCTTATAACTATGGATGGTGAAGAGTTCACTCGTCTTGGGAACACCGATGCAGTCAAGAAATACTTCGCCTAGAATAAGAAGAACTACTCGCTAAGTTGAAAACCTGAAAGGGCGGCTTACGCAAAAATGAGTGTCTCGGTGGATTGAAAACTTGAAATGGAGATCCAGGAAAAAATTAGAGACATAAAACAGAAAATTCATCCCAATTGATTGGGTACCCCACCTTGGGGAAATCTATGCAAAAATTAGGGATTATGGCAAGTAACTACATTCGGTTGGTCCCAATCATGGGGGCAGTTTTGAGCAAGTCATTCGGTTATGATTCATCATTCTCAACCAAAGCCAAGAGCGCAACGGATAATGAAATTGGTAGAAGGATTAGTGATCATTGTGTTCAATGTAGCCCTTTTTCCATGTAAATTACCGTTTTCAACTCTTGTAAAGATCCATGGAGTCTATTCATTTACATATTACCATTCTATTAAATAAAGTTGAGCTTTTGTCCAATTGTTTCTACTCTTATTTATTTTTCAGCTAAATAAAATTGAATTTTATGATGATAATTTTGAAACAAATTAATAAATAAAAATCATTTTTCTTAAAATATGAAAGCAATTACTTTTAAAAAGCAATCACTTTCAGTAAGGAATATCAACAGTAATCTGAGAACAGGTAAGTTCTAAAGTGAGAAGTATTGTTGGTCTTCCCAAGCAGTTGGTTTGATAACCTATTCCTTCCCAACAGTAAGTCAGGTTTCCCCAGTTGAGTTTGTGTGTCACCGCCACAATTGATTTATAAGCTCACATCTTCAACAGTTTGGCTCAGATCCCGTATAAAGTTTTTCTCCTTTAGCCCCGGGCGGAGGTCATTCCTGATTCCCCGCAGAGTTGACAATTTGGATCCTCGACATATCTTTTATCTTTTCCTATCCAGGGTTGAGATAAACAGAGCCAGGTGATTTGCATCCATCCCAATCACATTTCTCTAGTTGGTGTCTCCATCTTGTCGAGATTAGTCTCGTGTTGTATCGATGATTCAAATCAGTGACATTTGTATCCTTTGTGATAGTTTTGTCAGCATAATCATCAATCATGTACATACGTATTCATACATCAGACATTTCATTACACATTTTTATCGCATTTAATTTCATTATTCCATTTTCCTATTTTGGTGACATCATTTTCCCATACATGCTTGGTGCGTCTATCCTCTTTCAATTGTAGAGTGTCAGCCCCTTAGGTAGAAAGAGTTTAACCTTTCTCATTCCCCACTGAGTTATTTCCTCGTGGATGATTATTATTTCAATTTCCTCCCAAGTTAATCATCTGGATGGAACCACTCCCCTTGGGTTATATCCTCATTGGGTTGAGTCTTTGTTTGACCGTTTTTTCTAGCTCTTACCTAGATTGGTACTTTTGGTCCCCCGAGAGTCTATTGCCCAGTAACAAGTAATATTCTTCTCGATTTGTGAGTACTTCACTTTTTCCCAATACCCGATAAGAGTAATCTACTTCCTATATTTTTCCCAGCGGATTTGTTTTCACGTTTCCCTAGGAAGTCTATCCTTGATATGTTCATCCTAATCGGTGACAGATATTCTCCCTTTGTGGTTTTCTACCTTATAAAAAGGTAGTTGTAATCCCTATTTCATTCCCCAACGAGTTAATCCTTGATATGTTCATCTTAATTGATGACGAATTTTCTCCTCTTTGCGGTCCTCTGCCCAGTAACGGATAGTTGTAAATCCTGCTTCCCCCTACTGAGTCTATCCTTGATATGTTCATCCTAACCGGTGACGGATATTCTCTCTTTGATATTTTATCCAGTAACCGATACATATAATTCCTACTTTTTCAAGTGGTTTATCCTTGATATGTTCATCCTAACCGATGATGGATATTCTTCCTCTTAGTTTATCCTGGATATGTTCACTTTAACTAGTGACGGGTATTATCTCTCTTTGGTTTTCTTCCCAATAACCGATAGTTGTAAATCTTATCTGATATTTCCCAAGTAGGCTATTCTTACCTAGTAACTGGTAACGAATACACCTCCTTTTTTCCTCAGCAGGTCATCCTTGATATGTTTACCCTAATCGGTAACTGATGTCTCTCTATCAAAATATGTTATCTTCCTACCCAGTAACCGGTAATAGATAATGTATTTTTGGTACTCCTGTGTTGAAGTTCATTCTTCCCCAATTGAGTTTGATTCAGGTATTTCAGCTTTGTTCTAATCTACCCGTTTCCCCTGCAGATTTTCCCTTATCCCTAACCGTGTTCTTCCATTGATTTATTTTCATGGAAATTCCCCTCGTGTATCCAACAGTTTATAAGACGTAGCCTGGGCTACATACAACTCTTATCCCCCAGAGTCTCTATCTCCCCCAGTGAGTGTTCCTTACAGAATGCAATATACTCCTGAGTACTTTCAGTCACTCCGTATTTTTTTTATTTTGAGCCAACGTATTCCCCACAAAGATTATTTTAACATTCATAGCATATGCATCGTGAGGTCTCTTAGGGACCAAAATTTGTTTCTATATGTTGTTATTTAAGTCCATTCTACTGAGTTGATACAAATATTTTAACTTCACATCCTCAGTTAGAATATCCTTAAATAGGGGCAGTTGTAAGATCCCAATTTTGACCCTAAGATTCCTCATGCTATTTCATCATATGTGTTGGCTTTGGGATCACACCTCATCATCCTCCTTACCCATCAATCATTGGGTTTGTATTGGGAGAGGTCACCAAGCATATTCGATTGTATCATACTTTATTTTCCTTTGTTTACTAACCCAAATACCAAAAAATATGTCAATGTATAGTTTACTTCTTTTGTAGGTAGTGTGTGTGTGTTTACCAAGGCCTCATCAAGCTCATATCTAGGGATTGAGACCCTTAGTGAAAGAATACTAAACAAGAGATGGTTCACATTTATTCTAAACATCATATATGGATCCCCATGATCTTCACTCATCATTTTGATTAAGAAATCATCAAGAGTTTGAAGCTTGTTATCCTTGAAAGCCCTAATTCATCTGGGTATCTTGTGTGACTTCCTCAACAAGTTTTCCTCATCATATTATCAAATATTTCAAGTGATACTTCACATTACATCATATTATGCATATATGATCTCCCATGAGGCCAAGAGATCAAGAGAACTTCAAGTTTGCAAGTTGGTTCATGGTTGTTGACTAGAGAAAGTGAACTGGTCAAAACTGGGGTTCCGTAGACCTTATCTCCTAGAATTACTTTCATATGAAAATTATTCTAAGATAAACGTTACTCATAATGACATGCCAAAAAACTTTCATGTTGAAGTCGAGAGCTATTTTTGCTTGGAAAGTCATTCGTGGTGAAAGATTATAGGTCATTTTGTTTGAACCCTAGTTAGGAGGTCAACTTCCCAAGACCATAACCTTCTCATTTTTTATGATATGAAATCCATTAAAATTCCATAATCAAATTCAGGATGTCCTCTTCAACTTTTATGTTTGGAAGAAGTTCAAATTAAAATTTCAAAGGAATGTGCCAAGAGGAAACATTATAGGTCATTTTGGGCCATTACCATTGAACAAGTGATTTTCCTCAACTTATAAAATACATAAATCGTTCATGCCAAATCCAAATGAGGTCAAATGTGTGACCATATTGAAGAGGTTTGAAATATATACAACTTTGATGAAGGAAGTTTTTCCATTTGAAGTCCATAACAAAAGCTATTCAAGGTGGAAGAAGTAAACATTTGACTTCGTACTTACAAAAATTTCATTTATGTTTGATTTTCCAAACTTCCACCTCAAAATTCTTAATGATCCAAGATTCAAATGGAAAAGTATTCAACATGAAAGTTGTTCCCCTTGATCTCCCCTTTCCAAAATGTCCAAGATAATCATATCTGGTTCAAGATTGAAGGACTTGCACATTGGTGTAATGCATGGTACCATTTGGAAGTTTCTAATGTTCAATTTCATTTCAAAATTGCATGTCTTAATGCATTTCTTCTAGCATCACATGTGCACAATTTTAGACCTTTTCCAATCATTCTTTGGTTTTTGTACACGCCCATGCAAGCTCATGATGCAATTGCTATTTTTGGATTTCAAATGAAAGTATGTAGAAAGCATTTGAATTGGCTATAAATTCAAGTGCTATGAGCTCAGAATTTCACCAATACCTTGCCCAAGCTTTGCCAAGACAACTCAAACTCCTCACTCCATAGAATTGCTTGAAGATTTCTTTGAAATTGAGTTTAAGTTTCTCCTTCTGTTTTGAAATTCAAACTCCAAGAATTCATTTCCCTTTCCATCACAATTGATCACTGCAAGCAAGAGGAAGAGGAATCAAGAAAATCCAAATCAAGATCAAGAAAAATTGAAGCAACTCGAAGGTGAAAATTCAGAAACTTCATCTCTTCGATTCTCTCTTAACTCTTAACTATGCTTTGTGATTTTTTTTGCTGAAGTCCTACCAATGTAGGTAACAAGATTGAGTTACTTTGAGGTCAAATCGAAGCAACTCAGATCATAAACCTCAAATTTAAAATCCATGATCTTTCAAGATACTTGGAATTGGAAGAAATGGAGGTCAGATTCGTGCTCCTGAGTATTTTTTCTTCAAATTAGTGTATTCATTTCCCACTTTTCATTAAGTTTTGGTTGGACCAGTCCGGTGGTCCTCACCGGAGAAGATGACCGGAGCTAGGGCTCCAGTGGTGTGTTGGCATGACTTGAACCGTCTGATCTTGGTCCAACTATTTAATCATGACCTTTGTTTTGGTTGTCTCATGTTACCACGCGTTTGACTAAGGTGTTTGATGGAAGCGGGCACTTAACCATCTGATATGCCACCACAATTAATGAGGGAGATCTGGTGGCCCTTATTTTTTTGAATTTCTTTTTATTTTCTGATTTTTCATTTAATCCCTTTATTTTGTTTAATTCATATTAAATTCATTTTTAATTCAAAAAATGTGAGACTTTCAACAAAAATCTTTAAATACTTTTCATTTTCATTTTCTGAATTAAAATTATTTTTTGGATTAATTTTGATATTTTTCATGAATTAAATGTTTTTGTGCATATTTTTAATTGTTTAAAAATACTTCTGACAATTTAAAAATTATGAAATTTTTTGTCTAAGGTCATTTGACCTAGGATAAATCTCTTGGCTATTTATTTGGTGTTTTGAAGAGGTTTTAGGTTTTGACCAAACTAATTTGTATTTTTATGCATTTTTAATTTGATTTTTAATTGATTAATCGTGTAAAAATTATGTTCAGCCATTTTTATGGTCTTGTGATGTTTGACTATTTGCATGGGCCTTGGTCAAGGTTGATTTGACTTTTATTGGATTAAAATCATTGGATTTAGGGGATTGATGAAATGTACATTTCATCTCCCAAAATGAATGAATGATTTTAATTTGAAAAAATTCCTTCCATGACCAATTTGTATTTGCCTCAGCTCCCCTCCCTCTTCATCTTCATCCCCATCCTTTACCATCCTTTTCATTGACGAATGAAGTCTCAATATCCTAAGGCTAATTGGTTCACCAATAACCTTGTGTCAGATGAACCAATACAAGTATGGATGAGATATGTTCATCCCTTGTGATCTTTTCTTTTAGTGTGTGGTATGTATTAGGAGTTTGGTTCATCATACAAAATCTCTAACTTGCATTAGCACCTAAATTTTTATTGCATGACCTCAGATAGTTGTGACTTCAACATAAGTCCAATTATGATTGCTTAACATAGAGCTAAATTTGACCCTAAAGGCATAACATTCCAGTAAATGAGATTGTAAGTCTCCCATCTTTCATGGTATTGTCTGGAAACTTGGCCATTTTTCCTTCCTATGGAAGATTTTTGGTTCAAGGATCTATGCTTGTGAATAAATGGTTGAGTTTTCTCCAAAGAATGACTTAATCAATTGAAAATCAAAACACTACTAACATTCAATTAACCTTGACTAACATTTGACTAACTCTTATTAATATTACTTTACTTTCATATCATTTACATTATGCAATTTAATTTCTAGTCATTTACCATTCATTGCCATTTACATACCATTTAACTTGTCTATGTTTATGCCATTTTAACTTTTCTAATTTGAGCCACATATTGTGATTGTATATATTTGTTTGTGTATTTTGTTTGTGTTTGTGGTCTTAGGACCTTAAAATACCTAATAAATAACAAAAGCCCTAAAAAAAGTTTGGGGGACTATTGAGCTTGATCTCAACTTTTGGACTTAAGATTAGGCAACATTTCATATGCAAAAGGACTTGGCCAATGCCATCATTTTGAGACCAAGTTGTTGTGATTTGAGTCTTCATCTGATGCAAGTATTGGGATCTAGTTGAACTTATCTGCTACATGGCCTTGATACAACTGTTATTTTGATCTTATGTCTTATGCATCATTCTGAGTTGATCAAGGAGTATTTCATTTGATACATGAGATGACAAAGAAGACTGCTAGCTATGGGATTTGCTTGCTTGGATATGGCCATCTTTATTTGATGCCTTGATCTTCATGATGTATAATATTGCTAATTGCTTGCTGATTATTTCTGGATTCAAAGTCCAAAGGGAAAGTGGGTTTTCTATATGACATTCTTGTCTGTTGGATTGCATCCCATTGGTTAGATCTTTTCAACTTTTAACTTTTAATCTTATGCTTAGGATAGTCTCTTCATCTTCTCCCACATATTAAATTTTAAAATCTCTTCCCCTTTTCAAAAAAATTCTTTGTTTGTTATTTCAAACTTATATCTTATTTCAAAAATAGAAAATGTGGCCTTATGCCATTGAATTTTCAAACTCTTTTCTTAAATCAAATTTGAAAATGAGCTTAACCATATGTGACTTAAAATTTCAAAAGACAAAAATAACTAACACTCATTCAAACTTTTGGCCCCTTTGTGCCCTTTTTTTAGAAACTTTTGATCAAAAAAAGTTTTGATCCCATTTTGAAATTGTTACCACGAAATACGAGGTTTTGATCCCTCATTTTTATGTTGGCACGTAGGCACAAGTCTGAAGGTCTAGTCAACCACAAAAATATAATCAATGAGTTCTTTTCTCATCCCCACACTCTATTTTTCTCAAACATCATTTTATACCAAAAACACACAGACACATAAAAAAAGGCTCCCTAGGAGTACCCAAGACACTTTGGGTGCTAGCACCTTCCCTTTGTGTAACCAACCCCCTTACCTGTAATCTTTGGCATTTTATTAGTTTTGATTTGAAAACTTCTTATCTTTGGGTTTTGTTCTTACTTTTCCATTTTCCTTTGGAAACAAGAAAAGCGCGGTGTCAACTCTGGTATTATTGACGTTAAGCTTAAGAACAAGCCACAATATTAGCCCTAGATAGAGAATTCCCTGGTCAACCTCAACCAAACCCAAAAGGCCACACTAGCGCAATCACACTTCAGAGTGGGTCAGAACTAGATGAACCAACTGACCCAAGAATTCAAAATCCGACCATGTATCAAAATTTTGGCAAAGGACCCAAGAAAGTAAATGAACCGACCAAGGATGGAAAGAAGGACGAAAGCGAAGAGGAAATAGATAATGAAACACCTTATGTGGCTCCGCCACCATACAAACCACCTGTACCTTATCCCCAAAGGCTTGCCAAATCCAAAAATGAAGGACAATTCAAGAAATTCATGGAACTTCTGAAGCAACTGAACATAATCATACCATTCACATAAGCCATTACTTAAATGCCTTCATATGCTAAATTTCTTAAAGAGATGCTATCCAACAAGAAAAAACTTGAGGATGAAGAAACTGTTATGCTTATTGTAGAATGCAGCGTTATCATTCAAAATAACATGCCTACTGGTAGTTTTTCCATACCATGCATAATCGGAAAGTTTATTATAGATAAAGCTCTATGTGACTTAGGAGCCAGTATTAGTTTAATGCCTTTATCCATATGCGAAAAACTCAATTTAGGGGAATTAGGACCAACAAAGATGTCTCTACAACTAGCTGACCATTCCGTTAAATTTCCCATAGGTATGCTAGAGAACGTTCTCGTTCCAATATGAAAATTTTATATTCCTATCGACTTTGTGATAATGGATATAAAGGATGATTTCCACATCCCTATTATCTTAGGAAGATCCTTTTTAGACACAGCCGGAGCCATCGTAGATTTGAAGAAAGGAAGGCTAACATTCAAAGTCGAAGAAGAAAAAGTTGAATTTATCTACAAGCACCAGCTATAAATGACTCATGTTGTCTCTAAGACGTCATAGACGAATGTGTGAAAGAAATGGAGAACGAATCAATTAGGTATACTGAAGTACTAAAAATTCCAACACCTCCTATATTCAAAGATGATAATCGGCATGAGCCATACGTGGATGATAGTTTGAGAGAGTGTCTAGCACTAACCCAAACCCAATAGCATGCCCCGAGAAACCTTCATTAGAACTTAAAAGATTACCCAAAGATCTAAGGTATGAATTCCTGGATACCGAGCTTGAAAGACCAATTATAGTCAACGTTGATTTAGGACAGATAGAAACCGAGAAATTACTCCATGTCTTAAGAAAATATCCCACAACTCTAGGCTATAACATCTCCGACTTAAAAGGAATCTTTCCCTCTATATGTATGCATTGCATTATGCTTGAGGAGGACTGTAAAACCTCTAGAGAGCATCAGAGAAGAGTAAATCACATCTTGAGTGATGTAGTAAAAAAAGGGGTACTAAACCTTTTAGAAGCATGAATCACATACCCGATATCCGACAACCTGATACATGTCGTTCCGAAGAAGGGAGATGTTATCGTTGTTAGTAATAAGAAGGGAGAATCCGTTGCTAAAAGAAGTCAAACTGGATGGAGAATGTGAATAGACTATAGGAAACTAAATAAAGCCAATCGTAAAGATCACTTTCCATTACCTTTCATTGATCAAATGCTTGAACGACTGGCTAAGAATTCTCACTTCTTCTATTTAGACAGATACTCTGGATTTTTTCAGATTCCTATCCATCTTGATGACCAAGAAAAGACTACTTTCGCATGCCCTTATGGTACATTTTCCTATCGACAAATTCCATTTAGTTTGTGCAATGCATCGACAACATTTCAGAGATGCATGATGTCGATCTTTGCGGATTTGATAGACGACATGATGGAAGTGCTTATGGATGACTTCTCTATTTGTGGGCAAAGCTTCAAAGGATTTCTTTCGAACCTAGAAATGGTACTTGAGAGATGCGTTAAGGTAAATCTCGTGTTAAATTGAGAAAAATGCCATTTCATGGTCCGACAAGGAATTGTACTTGGGCATGTCATATCCAATCGAGGGATTGAGGTGGATAAAGCGAAAATCAAAATTATAGAACATCTTCAACCTCCGAAAACCGTTAGAAAAATTCCCAATTTATTAGGACACGCCGGTTTTTAACGAAGATTCAGTAAGGATTTCTTTAAGATAACAAAACCTCTAACGGGCTTATTAATGAAAGACACTGAATTTGTATTCGACGAAAATTTCTTACAAGCGTTCGAACATCTAAAAACTGCCCTTATTATAGCGCCCATTATGAAACCACCTTATTGGAGTAAGCCATTCGAAATAATGGGTGACGCTAGTGATTACGTTATTGGCGCAGTCTTAGGACAAAGAGAAGATAAAAATCTCCATGCTATTTATTATGCAAGTATAACCTTAGACGACGCGCAGATGAACTATGCCACAACAGAAAAAGAACTCCTAGCCGTTGTGTTCGCTTTAGATAAGTTTCGTTCCTACTTAGTGGGAGAAAAGATAATTGTATATACCGACCAAGCCGCAATTAGGTACCTGTTAAGTCAGAAGGACGCTAAGCCGGGGCTTTTAAGATGGATACTACTCTCACAATAATTCAATCTAGAAATCAAAGATAAGAAAGGCACCGAGAATATAGTAGCAGACCACCTATCTATGATTGAGGATCTAAAACCTAAACGAGTGCCCATTAATGATGATTTCCCCTACGATCAACTTGTAGCCTAATTAGAAGTCGAAAGCAAAATAATCGAAAGCTATTTAATGTATAATGATGCAGAAACCAATGAAGTTGTGGAATCTATTTACACCAAGACCACATTGCCATGGTATATTGACTTTGTCAACTACCTACTCGCTAAAGTGCTTCCACCAGACCTAACATACCAACAAAAGAAGAAAATTTTCCATGATCTTAAACACTATTATTGGAAAGAACCACTACTTTTCAAAAGGGGAGCCAACGGTATTTTCCGTCGATGTGTCCCTGAATCAGAAGTAGTAGACATCATACCCCACTACCACTCTGCATCCTATGGAGGGCACACAAACACCTCAAAGACTTGTGCGAAAATCTTACCATCAGGCCTCTTTTGGCCTAATCTATGGAAAGATGTCCACATCACGATTACAAATTGTGATTGGTGCCACTGCATTGGCAACATGTCTAGATGCCATGAGATGCCACTGAAAGGTATCTTAGAATTAGAAGTCTTTGATGTCTGGGATATAGATTTCATGGGTCCTTTCCCATCTTCTTTTTGTAATAAATACATTCTCATTGCTATTGATTACGTATCAAAATGGATTGAGGCAGTAGCCTCTCCCACTAGCGATGCACGAGTAGTAATTAAGCTTTTCAAAAATCAAATCTTCCCTAGATTCAGTGTACTTGAAGTTGGAGAATTTTCACATTTCAATGGTTTTGGTCCAAAGTGACCTATAATGTTTTATATTATCACATGTGTTTCTTTTAGGATTATGAAATTTTATCCAACATAACAATTGAACTAGACATCTTAAGCTTTCCAATTCAATTGGTATCACCTCAAAATCATAAAAAATGAAGAAGTTAGGTCCTTGGGAAGTTGACCCAAAATTAGGGTTTCAATCAAAATGACCAATAATGTTTTGAAATGAATGATGACCTTACAAGTTTAAAATTTATTTTTGATGAACATGAAAGTTGTTCATATGGTTCTTAAGAACATTTTTTCTATAAGGGTCATCTTCATTTGACAAACACATCAAAAGTTAGGTCTCAGTGGATTTCAGATTAGTCAGATGACTTGACTGGTCAACTTCTCAAAGCCAAACTTCAAATATTGATGAATGAATGATTTAGGATACTCACATAGGCTCATATATGCATAAAATAATGAATGGAAGAACTTACCTTGATTAAATTTGATCATAGGTTAAGATTTCTTCGTGATCAAGGCACAGTCAATGCACAGTTGAATTAGGGTTTCCTTGGGAAACAATCCTCAAGCCCTTTGGTTTATCTTGATCAAATTGACAAATTGAGATACTTGGGAGACATATATGATGATTGAGAGCTTTGGGAATCATTGTCATACTTGCTTTCACTTTCATCTAGCCATTTCAATGAGCATAGGAGCCTCATAAGAGCAAGGGCACACATGATTGCTTGAGCTTCAAAACAAAACAAGTTAGTGACATATTTTTGTGTTTTTGGTTAGTAAACAAAATAAGAAAAGCAATAATATAAAATTCAAGTATGCTTGGTGGTCTCAAACCAACTCACACAAGTCCCAACCCAAGGGTTAAGGAGCCACACATGCTATGATCCTTGAGGCAATGCAATGAGCAATGATATGATGCCATGAGGGATCTTAGGGTCAAAATTAGGGTCTTACAGATGCCCCTATTTAAGGTCATTCTAGCCGGAGATATGAAGGTTAAAATCTTCGTCTCGACGTGGTAGAATGGGCTTAAATAATAACAAAGAGACGAATTTTGGTCCCTAAGAGACCTCATTATACAAATGTATGCATGCAAAAGTTAATACTATGTGGGGAAGTATGGCCACAAAGAGAAAGAAATTAGGAGAAACTGAAAATCCATAGGAGTAATATGCTCACTAGGGAGACAAAGACTCTATGGAGAAATAAGGGTAAAACACGTGATCAGGTCACGACTTAAACTTGCTGGGAGACACGAAGGGATTCCATAAAAATAAATCAATGGAAAGACTCGAGCTGACACAAAGATGCATGTATTGGGGAATATGCCAATACAACAAACTATCCACAAGGAATACTTCGTATAAAAATCCGGACTCGGATGGGGAATATCCAATAAGGGATTCGACCGAGAAAGAAATAATGAGATATTCCCGGTTACTGGGTAATAAACTCAAAGAGACATGTGATCAAAACACCGGTATAAGGGTGAGAGAACAACACGCTCAGGGAGAAAGAATATCTAAGACCGGTATAAGAGTGAGAGATATCCATCATCCAAAACATCTAAGGAGGACTTAAAAGGTATATCTCAACTCAGGAAAATCTAACTCCACATGGCACAAAAAGTCGTAATTGGGAGCAGAGGGAAGGAAGCAACACCATGGATACCGGTTACTAGGCATATAATAGGTGACCAACCAGGCGTGAATTGGGAACATATCCAAGACACTCATCATCTAAAGGGAGGGCTAAAAAAGCAAACTCGACTTACAGGATGGACGTTCGATTCCATAAGGAAATATGAATCTTACTCAACAGGGGAAGAAAAAGACTTCGACTAAAGAGCACATGAGATATGTTATCTATTACCGTCAGAACGTAGATAACATACTCGCGTGGAAGATTATCCACAACCGGTTACTGGGTTAATAAAGGATAAATCGACCGAAAAGAAAGGACATCGGGATACTGGTTACTGGGTATAAAATGATGACCAATCCAGAGGAGAAACAATCATTACCAAACAAAGGGTAAATGAAATATGACTCGCGGGGGATAAATGGCTTGACAAAAGCAATTATTCAAGCGATATATCAGCGGTTAATGGGTGGTATACTAAAAAATGAAGGAATATCAATACTGAATATTGGATAAAGATAACCAACAAATAGGGGATCACATCTACCGGTTACTGGGTAGAAAGCCACAGAAATAGGACTTACAACTACCGGTTACTAAGTAGAAGGCCACAACATCTGCTGGGGAGAGGATGAACAATTACTGTTTACTGAGCAATTGATCACCTGAACCACAGGGAACTGCAGTGGAAATAACAAGAAGGGAGTCAATCCAGGAACAAACCAGAAAGACACAATGAAACAAGACTCAACCCAATGAGGATATAACTCAGGGGAGTAATTCCATCCCAATACATATTTAGGGAGGAAACTGACACAATAATCATCCACGAGGACCTAACTCAGTGGGGAATGATAAAGGAAAGATAGACACTTTATGCCTATAGGGCTGACTCTAAATGGAGAGATCAGACACAAATATCTGCTTGGGGAAGAACATTTCACCAATAGCAGGAGATAACAAGCAAAGATATATGGCAAAAAAATGCAACATGAATATCAGAATGCTATAATTATGCATGTATATGCATGGTTTATGTATGATTAATGCTGACAAACAGATATATCTAACACAAACAGGTCCAATAATCAATGGACAAACAACCAATATAACATCTCAACAGAGAAAAGCCAGACCCACAAGAGAAATCAAATCTGGTGGGGAGCAACAAATACCAGGAAACCAATCATCGCCGGAGACGAAGACCACTGATGAGGATTAGAGACCGCAGTTAGGGATTAGCAAAAGGTCACAACTATCAATTGTCGGGGATCTTCCAACAATTCTCGGGAATACGCAGAGATATTGATAAGATCTGACATAGAAGAATTCTACTGGGGGATCTTATCAGGAAATAATATGAAATTCTGTGGAGAACAACCACCAAACAGAAACACATCAATCAAGCATCCTCTTCTAACCGCTGAAGAAACATCTTTGCTATCGGGAGAAGGAACAAACTGCTACACTGGGGAAGGAAATAACACAACTTCCTCAAAGTTCCTCAATACTAGAAAATGTCTTCCACTCGGAGGGGATACCACTGTCAAATTAGGATCAGGTAAAGTCAGTTGGGGAACATACAGAGTCGCTGCCAGGGATTTGCTGCTGAACAAACAAAAGATCCAATATAGAGGAAACTCTACTGGGAAACTCAACACGGATAAGACCCTTAGTAGAAGAAACTCTACTGGGGAACTTATCAAGGGAAGCTATGAAACTCTGTGGGGAACAACCACCAAACAGAAATTCTAATAATCAACACACTTCTTCCTATCTGCTGGATAGATATCTCTACTAGGAGGAGAGAGAACCACTACTCCGCTGGGGATGGACATGACATCTTCACCACCAGCTCTTCTAGGAGGAAACTTTCCAATAAGGAGGGGAAAACAAATTATCAGGCTCTGATCAGGCAACTCCACTAGGGATAGACTGTAGGCGATCCAACCAGGGACAGTTTGTTGTGAGGAACCCTACTAGTGGACGAGTTGTAAGCAAACATGCTGCGGAGAGACTATAAGCCAACCTGTTGGGGATAACTATAAGTATCTCTGGGGGAACTGTCTTGGCTGAATTCTTCATCAACATGTGGCATGCTAGGGATGAAAAGGGGAATAAACTCTTCACCAACTACTTTAGGCAAATATTACTGAGGAGATATCTGAAAGATAGCCATGTAGGGAACACATGCTCACTATACTGAGGACTTCTACTCATGCTGGGAATTCCTGCTCACTCTGCTGGAGATTTCCATTTATGTTGGGGGAGACCAACTTCTTGAGAATAGATAGCATGTCAGCTTTTATCAATCTATAAGGGATTTTAGGTCAGTCCACTCAAGGGATGACAACCATATAATTGATAAAACACAAATGCTAGAATCATACTCCCTGGGGGGTTGAGGATGTTAGAGGTATACACAAAGATCAAGGCCAAAACTCCAGACTCTCTTGGGGGAATTTGGTGATGTATCACCCTCCTCTGCGCTCACTGGGGAGACAACCTGAAAGATGATGAAGAGGATACAAGCATGTCAGAATATGAACAAGTGTCTTACCCTTTTGGAGATCGTACTATCCTTGGGAGAGCACTGAAGACATTCCATTTATCCTTTCAGTCATTGTGAATGTTCACTTTGTTTAAAAACAGTTTATAAAAACTTTATTTGTTTAAAACAATGATATTTATCAATTAAAACATGCAAACATTTGTTAAACAGAAACAAATAAGAGTGCAAAGAATTTGGATAAAGACCCAAATTTATTTGATGGAATGGTAGTCCGCAAATGGCGAGACTCCATGGATCTTTACAAATTTGAAATTGGTGATATATATTGGAAAAAAGGCTACATTGAACATAATGACCATTTCTCCACCAACTCTGAATCCAATGTATTCGAAGCTTCAGTTGACGATGACCGAGCAAGAATCTTTGATAGATGACAGCTTGTAGAACAAAGTCTTGTCCGGATGCAGTTACTTGCCAAATCCCTAATTTTGCCCTAGATTGCCCCAGAGTGAGGTACTTAATCTAGCGGGATATATATTCATTTTTTATGTCTCTAACTTTTGCCTGGACCGCCCTTTCGGGTTTTCAATCCACCGAGCCGCTCATTTTTGCCTAAATCGCCCTTTCGGGTTTTCAACTTAGCGAGATATTCTGTTTTTATTTTAGGCAAAGTATTTCTTGACTGCATCTGAATTCACAGGACGGGTGAAATCCTCCCCATCCATAGTTGTAAGCAACAAAGCACCGCCTGAAAAGGCCCTCTTAACAACATATGGACCTTCATAGTTTGGAGTCCACTTGCCCCTAGAATCGGGCGGGAAAGACAAGACTTTCTTGAGCACGAGGTCACCTTTTTGAAACACACGAGGCTTGAACTTCTTATCAAAGGCTTTTTTCATCCTTTGTTGATATAACTGACCATGGCACATGGCATTTAATCTCTTCTCTTCAATTAAATTCAGTTGGTCATAACGACTCTGAACCCCTTCAGCCTCAGTCAACTTGGATTACATCAAGACTCTCATTGATGGGATCTCGACCTCCACGCGGAGCACAGCCTCCATGCCATATACAAGAGAGAAAGGGGTTGCCCCTGTTGAAGTGAGGACAGATGTATGATAGCCATACAAAGCAAATGGCAGCATCTCATGCCAATCTTTGTATGTAACAACCATCTTCTAGATAACCTTCTTGATGTTCTTATTTGCAGCTTCAACAACCCCATTCATCTTGGGTCTATAAGGAGAAGAATTATGATGCGCAATCTTGAACTCGCTACACAGCTCTTTCATCATCTTATTGTCCAAGTTAGATCCATTATCAGTAATGATCTTGTTTGGCACACCATAAAGGCATATGAGTTGCTTCTTGATAAACTTCACAACCACCTGCCTGGTCACTTTCGCATATGATGCCGCTTCAACCCAATTGGTGAAGTAATTAATTGCTACGAGAATAAAACGGTCACCGTTCGACGCCTTTGGCTCTATCATGCCAATCATGTCAATTCCCCACATGGAGAAAGGCCATGGTGAGGAAATAACATTCAGAAGTGTCGGGGGAATATGAATCTTATCCGCATAAATCTGACACTTATGGCATTTCTTCACATATTTGCAGCAGTCAGACTCCAATGTCAGCCAATAGTAGCCTGCTCTCAAGATCTTCTTTGCCATGGCATGTCCATTGGAATGAGTACCAAATGAACCCTCATGGACTTCAGTCATCAACAGGTCTGCTTCGTGTCTATCCACGTATCTGAGCAGAACCATGTCAAAATTCCTCTTGTAAAGCACATCACCATTAAGGTAGAAACTATCAGATAATCTCCTCAAAGTCTTCTTGTCTTTAATAGATGCCCCAGGTGGGTAAGTCTGATTTTGGAGAAAGCACTTGATATCATAATACCATGGCTTATCATCTTTCACTTCTTCAACTGCAAATACATGAGCTGGTCTATCCAAGCTCGTCACAGTGATATTGGGAACTTCATTCCAATATTTCACCATAATCATTGAAGCAAGCGTAGCAAGAGCATCTTCCATCCGATTCTCATCTCGAGGAATATGATGAAAGTCAACCTCAGTAAATAATGTTGAAATCCTCCTCGCATAATCTCTATATGGGATGAGGCCAGGCTGATTCGTCTCCCATTCACCCTTAATTTGATTAACAACAAGGGCCAAATCACCATAAACATCAAGATGTTTGATCCTAAGATTAATACACTCTTCCAAACCCATAATACAGGCCTCATACTCCGCCATATTATTCGTGCATTTGAAAGTTAGCCTTGCTGTAAAAGGAAAATGCGTGCCCTGAGGAGTAATAATTACTGCCCCAATACCATTTCCATATTGATTAACAGTGCCATCGAACACCATACCCCATCGGGAACCAGGCTCTGGCCCTTCATCGAGTGTAGGCTCATCGCAATCTTTCATCGTCAAATACATAATCTCTTTGTCTGGGAAGTCATACTGAACAGACTGATAATCCTCAATTGGTTGATGTGCCAAGTGGTTAGCCAAGATACTACCTTTAATATCCTTCTGAGCTCGATACTCAATGTCATACTCAGATAACAACATCTGCCAACGGGCAATCCTCCCAGTTAAAGCAGGCTTCTCAAAGATATACTTAATTGGATCAATTTTGGATATCAACCAAGTTGTATGATTCAACATATACTGGCGTAAGCGCTTAGCAGCCCAAGCCAAAACACAACATGTCTTCTCAAGCATCGAGTACCGAGACTCACAATCAGTGAACTTCTTACTTAGATAGTATATAACATACTCTTTCGTCCCTGATTCATCTTGCTGACCAAGGACACAACCCATAGAGTCATCAAGAACTGTCAAGTACATAATCAATGGTCTACCTTCAACAGGCGGAGACAGAATCGGAGGCTCGGACAGATACTCTTTGATACTGTCAAAGGCCTTATGGCAATTCTCGGTCCAATCATGATGTTGATCTTTCCAGAGGAGCTTGAATATAGGCGCACATGTGGCAGTCATGTGGGATACAAATCTGGAAATATAATTCAAGCGGCCAAGAAAACCTCGAACTTGCTTCTCAGTTTTGTGCGCAGGCATCTCTTGTATTGCTTTGACCTTGGCAGGATCAACTTCAATACCTCTTTCACTGACAATAAAGCCCAATAACTTGCCGGAGCGGACTCCAAATGTACACTTGTTCGGATTCAAGCAGAGTTTGTACTTCCTTAAATGCTAAAAAAGCTTCAACAAGTGCTCTACATATTCAACTTCCGTTTTCGACTTTGCAATCATATCAGCAACATATACCTCAATCTCCTTGTGCATCATATCATGAAATAAGGTAGTCATAGCTCGTTGATACGTGGCTCCGACGTTCTTTAAACCTAAGGGAATCACTCGATAACAGAATGTTCCGCAAGGTGTGATGAATGTTGTCTTCTCCATATCCTCGGGAGCCATTTTAATCTGGTTATAGCCGGAAAATCCGTCCATACATGAGAAGACATTGAATTCAGTTGTATTGTCTACCAACATATCAGTATGCGGTAGAGGAAAATCATCTTTCGGACTAGCTTTATTCAAGTCTCGATAGTCCACACACATTCGGACTTTTCCATCTTTCTTAGTTAAGGCACAATATTGGCCACCCATTGAGGATATGTTAAAGTCACCAGAAACCCTGCATGAATTTGCTTCTGAACTTCTTCTTTAATCTTTACTGCCATATCAGGATGAGTTCTTCTGAGCTTCTACTTTATAAGCATACACTCAGACTTCAAAGGCAGGAAATGTTGCACAATATCAGTATCTAGACCAGGCATTTCTTCATACGACCAGGCAAAGACGTCGACATATTCTCGTAGCAACTCAATCAACGCTTTCTTCACAGATTCTTCAAGGAGTGCCCCAATCTTCACCTCACGAACGCTATCCTTAGACCCCAAGTTGACTGTTTCCAGATTCTTAAGATGTGGCTGAATGATCTTCTCTTCATGCTCAAGCAGACGGGTAATCTCATCAGGAATCTCTTCAACATCAACTTCTTCGGCCTCAAATACAGGGAACTCAAAGTTGGGAGATGGTGTTGGATCATTATGTTCAATGGGATTGATCAACCTGCATAATGATTTTGAGTATAAAAGAGATTTCAGAATTCAAACAAGGAAAATCATTATGCAGATGAAAAGATTGATTTTATTCTCTTTTTAGGGTTTTATGGTGATCACCAATTTCATGCAAAAGGCAAAAAAGGAAAAATAATTTGGAAAAATAAACATTTAACATGTAATTTTTGAATGAATATCATTGTATTAATGTGCCAACAATGTCATCACTTCTCCTTTTGGAATGGGAGAAGGGTTTTTAAACAAAAGTGGACACATTAAGTGGACTTGTGGACAACTGTTGGAACATCAACAGCGACCCAGTTATTGCAGATTCCTCCAGGGATGACAAAGTTGCCAAAATCTTCTTCTTCATCATCTTCCACTATAGCAGCAACCTATTGGTCTTCAACAGTGTGGATGAAACCTCCACTCTAGAACAACCCACGCTCGTTGGAAATTCCTGAAGAATACCCTATGCCAGTCTGAGATTTAGTATCTTCCAGCTTAATCATTTGTCCTAAACTAGTAGTTGCACCATGCTCAATGGCCAACTTCGCGTCATTGTAGGATACAAATGAAGAAGGTCCTTTCCTTGAAGGCTCAACAATAGATAAGGTTTGGAACGGAGTCCCAACCTCATCCTCAGCATCTATATAGGAAAAGGAAGTTAAATTTCTAACCAAGAGAGCCTTCTCTCCCCCTATCACCACCAACTTTTTGTTTTTAACAAACTTAAATTTCTGGTGTAGGGTGGATGTCACGGAGCCTGCCTCGTGAATCCATTGTCTTCCAAGAAAACAACTGTATGATGGATGGATATCCATGACCTGGAAAGTTATCTGGAAATCACTAGGTCCCATCTTGATCGGTAGTTCAACTTCACCGATCACAGTTTTCCTTGATCCATCAAAATCTTTGACTACCACTCCACTCTGCCTCATGGGAGGCCCCTGATAAGAGAGTTTCGCCAGAGTGGATTTTGGCAACACATTAAGCGATGATCATGTGTCTACCAACACATTAGACAAGGTATCATCCTTGCAGTTCATAGAAATGTGTAGAGCCAAATTATGGTCTTTTCCCTCTTCAGGAAGTTCAGCATCGCAAAAGCTCAAATTGTTACAAGCAGTTATGTTTTCAACAATGCTATCAAACTGTTCAATTGTGACATCGTGATCAACGTATGCCACGTCCAACACCCTCTAGAAAGCCTCGCGGTATGGCTCAGAATTCATCAGCAAAGATAGGACATATATCTTTGATGGAGTTTATAGCAGCTGATCAACAACATTGTACTCGCTCCTTTTGATGAGCCTCAGCATCTCATCACAGTCCTCTTTCAAAATGCCATGCTGGCCAACCAGGACAGGAGCTTTTACAACAACAGCAGGGTCAACACCCTTCACAACAAGTGCTGGATTCGAATAAGAAGAAGTCCCCATAGGACCGGTAGGATGAATAACAATAGTTCTTCTCATGTCATCTTGGGGTTTCGGCGGCACCGAGAAAACATGACCACTGCGGGTCACACCACTGACATCTGATATACTCACAACATAAGTGGTGGGCAACGACACCTCCTTCCCATCTTCTAACGCAACTGCATTATATCTGTAGGGAACAACTTTATCTGAAGAGTACGGGACAGGGCCCACTGGCTTGATTACAAGAATTGGAGAAACCTTCTTCTTGCTCCCATCATATTTGACGACAACAGGCTCTGGAATTCTGAACACAGGAGAAATTACATCCACTTCGTCCTCATTTCGATTCTGAAGTATCTCAATCATACCCTGATCCAGCATCTCTTGGATGTCCTTCCTGACTTGTCGGCATCCTCGTTTGTTAACAGTGCATACCTGACACCTGTCATGGTCATGCTCATAGTGACTGTATCCACATAACAGTCTGTGCATCTCGACCAAAGATTGCCTGATATCATTGACATACATGACTTTATATTTGCTAGGACAACCATGGACCATGTTCACAATAGCTTTCCCATGCACGGGTAATGGGTTCTTCTTTACATTAGGACCTACGTCCTCGAAAAACAAAATCCCACTTCTAACAAGGTCTTGCACCTTGGTCTTCAGAGGATAGCAGTTCTCCACATCATTTCCGGGAGCACCGGAATGATATACATAGTGTAGCTCAGGCTTGTACCACCACTGAGGGTGGTTGGTACAGTAGGTGGGTCACGTCGAGTGATTAACTTTCTATCTATCAGAGACGGATAGAGTTAAGCATAGGTCATTGGAATTGGATCAAAAGTGACCCTCTTCCTCTCGTAATAGGTGCTGGTATTAGTGTTATTTCGAGGCTGGTAGGCCTGCTGTTGCGGATGATGTTGTTGTTGATATTGTTGTTTTTGTTGTTGAACTTCTCGAAATGAAGGTGCTATATAAGCCACCTGGTGTTGGCTGACGGCAGGGCGAATAGTCTTCCTCTTCACAGAGGGTCTTCTCTTTATATGGGAAGACACAACATGTGCCTCTCCCTCCTTCTTCTTTGCAAAGCCCCCATAATGCTTTGCAGAAGAGCCTTCATCTCTATATAGACGTCCTTCACGGACTCCATCCTCTAGCCTCATTCCCATATTCACCATTTCGGTGAAGTCCGAGGGAGCACTAGCTTTCATCCGCTCGTAGTAGAAAGAGCTTAAAGTCTTTAAAAAGATCGTCATCGTTTATTTCTCTTCGAGGGGTGGCATAATCTGAGCGGCCAACTCACGCCACCTCTGGGCGTACTCCTTGAAATTCTCCTTCTCTTTCTAGGACATCACCCTCAGTTGGTCCCTATCGGGAGACATATCCATATTATACTTATATTGGTTGACGAAAGCTTCGCCAAGATCATTGAAGGAGAGGATGTTCGCGTTGTCCAGACCCATGTACCATCTGAGGGCGGCACCAGACAGGCTGTCCTGGAAATAGTGGATAAGGAGCTGATCATTGTCTATCTGAGTTGACATCTTGCGAGCATACATCACAATATGGATGAGAGGGCAAGTGTTTCCCTTATATTTCTCAAAGTCAGGTACTTTGAGCTTAATAGGGATCTTAACGTTGGGCACAAGGCATAACTCAGCAGCAGATTTACCAAAGAGGTCTTTACCCCTCTGAGTCTTCAGTTCCTTGCGCAGCTCAAGGAATTGGTCGTTCATCGCATCCATTTTCTCATAAACATCTGGGCCTTCAGATGGCTCAGAATGATAAATGGTGTCTTCGACTCTAGGTAAAGTGTGCACAACGGTAGGTGGCACAAAAAGGACCAGGCTAAATGTCGGCAGAGAAGCAAAGGTTGGAGCACGGCCTTCAGGCACAAAGTTTGCGGGCATTCCCCATGGGAACTCGGCTGGCATAGTTGGCGCAAAGGGAGCTTTGACAGCAGGCACAGTTGAGGAAGCGATCCCTGAAATACCCGTCCTCGCGGGAGGAGTTGCAGGAGTTGGAGATGATTGGCTCTGAGCGGCCAGCACTGACTCCAGCATGGCAGTCAGCCTAGCTACCTTCTCTTTCAGTTCTCTGTTCTCTTGCATTAGATGATCCATCAGCTTCGGAAGATTGGCCCTGGTGTTATACCGCGTCAGCTTGTCTTCAAAATAAATGAAGACCAAAGAGTTAGACCACTGATCAGAGTTGAACGAAACCTGCTTATGCATACGATGCATGCAATGTTTGTGCATATGATTTATTTTTAATGAGAGGAACTTTATAGAGATCTATTTGGAAATATTAATCTTTTAATGACATATATGGCATACTCATAGCAATAATATTTGGAAATTGTTTTACACCAATAAAGAAGTACAACTTTGGTAACCAAATACAATACAAGAGAGAAGGAAAATGAACATCCTATGGAGCCCTAGAAGCAATCTTCCAAAGCTCTTGAGACCGAAAGATAAGTTGCACGAAGCCTCTTCACCTCTCTCTCATAGGCTGCCTCCATATCTGCCTTCTCTTTGGCAAGTCGATCATACTTCCTCTTCCAAAACTTGGATGATTGAGGAAGAAGAGAAGTAACTATATCATCAGGCTCATCAATAACCCGATGCTCTAGAAATTTTATCACAACATGCTTATCTCTAAGTTTCTGAAGTAGTTTCTCTCGCTCACAAACCCAAGCACGCGAACGGTCTTAATCTCTCAACTCCTTTACTCCTTCATTAGGGAGGGTTGAAGGCCCAACCATAACCATAAGGGTAGGTCTCGGATAGTCATAGGGCATGCGGTACTCAAGCGCTCTCCTCCTCACCCAAGAGGTGTAAGGTTCCAAAGCAATACAATTCTTCGGACCAAGCTCTTTCCTTCCCTTCCTATGAATCTTGCGCCAAGCGCGGACCATTCTGCCCTTCAAGTTCTGGGGATCTTTACTCTCTTGAAAGAACACACCTTCTAACAAAATGTTATTAGGTTTATCCTTTAAGGGGAACCCAAGCTAACGACGAGCCAAAATAGGGTTGTAGTTAATCCCACCACATGTACCAGGAAGAGGCACATTGGAGATTTCACCACAAGAGTCAATAATCTACACACCATCATACACACGGTTATACCAAAAGATATCATCGTTATTGAGAGACATAAGTCTCGTAGACCACCGTAGACATCCCTTGTTCTCCTTGAAGGCAAGCGTCTGAGGCAAGTGCAAAATAAACCACTTGTACAACAGAGGCAAACAACACACAATGGTACCACCACCCTTTGCATTCCTCATATGAAAAGAGAAATAAGTGTCACCCAACAGAGTCAGAACATGATTAAGAGAAGAGAAAGTCCTAATAGCGTTCACATCCACAAAATCGTCGATGTTGGGAAATAACACTAGCCCATAGATGATAAGTACAAATATGTCTTCAAAGGCGTCCTCACTCATGGCCTTCCCAAACAAAGTAGATTGGGCAATGAGAAAATCTGAAGGGAGGCCTTGAATTCCACCTTTGGTAGTCATATGAGCACCAATATCAGATACATCTATATGAAACAGATCAGCAATCTCTTGAGAAGAAGGAACTCTCTCCAAGCCACTGAATGGCAACTGATCCAGAATAGGTATACCCATAAGATAGGCATACTCCTCATGTGTAGGCAAAAGCTGGAAATCCGGAAAAGTGAAGCAACGATACAGAGGATCATAGAATTGCACCAACACACTCATCAGTCCTTCATGAACAGAAGCTTCCCATGGCGAGCTTTGAACTCCAAGGGATCTAATACATAATATGTCAAACTCCTTAACTCTTTCAAGTTGGGTTGTCTGAAACTGTACTTCTTTGTATTCCTTCTTTGCTTATCCATGTCTGAAAATTTGCAAATAGACCTCTTAAGTTCCTTGAAAATTTTCTCATTGTTGATGATATGGATGCAAATGAATGCATGAATGCATGGACGCAACAATCACACTCAAGGATCAAGCAACTCACACCACACAAAGGTCACGAGATGGCTCAAGTCATCCTCAATACCAATCATTCATTTTGGTGGATTATGGTTTACACCTTATCAACACCCAAGTTCCATTGATATTGAGGATATACGAGAACGGATCAACCGCGAATCAAAGATTTTTTGCAAGTCACGAGCATGGAGTCTTGGTTAAGAACCACCAAAAGGAGTGTACTATGGTTAAACCTGACAATCATGTTCTAAAAGAGGTTCCCATAGTCATCATCTCATCTTTTGGATATTATCGGATAAAACGACTACTCGTATTCCAAAAAGATTCTCGAGAGAGACTCTTATGAGTGTAGTATCGCGTAACAATTGTATCAAATCTTACACTTGAACGACCTTTGCACTACGTCCTAAAATAGGCCAAGATGGGCTAGGTAATCTAAGGTCCTTGGCGTCTAAGATTTATATTGGAAAGAGTAATGCCTAACCACGATTACTCGTGTGGCATTATTGATCCCAATAATACCTCCACCAAGTGAATGGGCTTGCAAGTCAACTTTCTAAGGAATAACTCCACACAAGTCAACAAGACTATGCCATTCTCCTATCATAAGTGCACTTGAGTCCGAGAATAGAACTCATCTCACAAGTGACCACCAAGCACACAAGCAATTGATATATATATATAAAGCAATTTATACATTACAAACAATACAGTCATCCCAAATTTGCACAAAAATATGTCACAAATAAGTATAAACATACAACACAACATAAGCAAAAAGTAGGCTAAACCCACTAGGAAGCTTCAACTCCCCAGCAGAGTCTCCACTTTTCTGTAGCGGGGTATTCGTTACCTTTAGATTTATTAACTAAATCAAAAGTAAATCATATAATTCGAGTCGCCACAGCACTTCTATTAATCCAAGGGAAAGGTTAGAAAGCGAACAAAAACCAAGTAAGAAGTTTTATCAAATCAAAAACTAATAAAAATGTCATAGATCTGGGTAAGGGGGTTGGTTATGCAATGGGAAGGTTTTAAGCACCCAAAACATCCTTAGTACTCTAAGGGAGCCCTTTTTGCAAATGTGTATTGTAGGTTGGTATTTGTGAAAACATTTGTGCAAACAAGATTGGGGAGATGAGAAAAGAATATACATATTATTTATAATTTTGTTGTTTGAATGGATGAACCCATTGCCTACGTACCATCACAAAGGTAGGATCAAAACCTCGTAGTTCGGGGTAAAAATCTCAAAAGATTGGTGAATTGATTTGATCAAAAGCCTTGAGGTCTTTTGTTATCAAAGGGAGAAAACTCAACCTAAACCAACAATCCACCATGTGAGGAGAGCTTCAACATACAAGTGAGGGATCCACCCTATAATAAGAATGGAAGACTTATAGTCCAATCACTAAGGATAAGGTAAGGTTTACATCAACCACTATGATAACTCAAACCTAATGACTAATGTTTATGAAAAGGTTTTAACAAAGGTGGTCATTGGAACCACAAAAACAACTTGAAGTGAGTTGTATTTACAAATTAGAAGTTATTCTAAAAATGTGGTCAAAGTTGAATTAATGTTTATTCACAATAAGTATTAATGAAAAGAGTTTGAAAAATCAAAGGCATATGGCCTAGGTTTCTAGTTTCGAAAACAATGTCATTGTTTGCACAAAATGAGTTTGGCTTGGGTTAGAGTGGAGAGAAGAGGAGAATGGCTAGTCCTAAACATGCAAATATGAGAGAAGAGATAAAACCCTTGTAGTTCCTTTCTTGAGATCATAAATATGATTCAAGATGCTTCTTTCCTTTGGACTTAGAAAACAACAATCAATCAAAACAAATATACATTCAAGCTCCTAGGATCTCCATTTGGCTTGTCTCTCTTAAATTGGCTATTCATGACAATGGTCCTTCTTACTATCTCAATATTGGAATCCCTATCACACAAGAAAAACAATCAAATGGTTCACAACACAATAAGAAAAATGGATAAAGAATGAGTTTAGATTAGGGGTCCTTTGAAGTTAACTTCATGATTTAGCATTCTAAAGGCATGAGGCCTAGTTGCTCTTCAATAAGTTTAGCATTCTAAAGGCATGAGGCCTAGTTTCTTTTCAACTCCTTCAAGCGTAGGTAAGGTCCTAATTCTAAGTCATTTCTCCTTTTTTGCATTGGGTTCACACAAACAAAGACAAAGCAAACACAAAGCAACAATATATTTATTCACAATAATGAGCTCAAGTGAGCAAAAGGAAAATAGCATAAACATAAAATATGAGCTCAAGTGAGCAAAGGGAAAAGGGAATGTGAATAAATGAGAAAGAAATTAAATTTCATTAAAGTAAATTGCAAGAATTAAATGCTTGAATTAAAGTTAGTGTTAGTGGTTAATGTTAGTGTGTCATAAGACAATTAGCGCTATGTTAAGGAATCGTAAATGGACTAATGTAGTAGTCACACCTATCTGAGGCCGGTTAATAAAATTATAGGAAAATAAACACAAGTTAGAGACCATGACTAGTAAGCCAAGCTCCTACAACTTGCCATGCCAAAAGAAAAGAAGGAAAGGTCTTGTATGGATCTTAGGTTTTTTGCTTGACCAAGAAGCAACCTATCTTGGACACAAAGAAACTCACTTGATCTTTGATCAAGTTGAGTTTGATTTGGATCAAAGAAGGTTAAGCCTCTCATATGTCAAGGCTAACCACAAATCATTAACTCATTGGCGAAAATGAAAAGAAGAAGAAGATGAAGATGAAATGGACAAAATGAGAATTCAAATGACATAATCAAAACACAATGGTCAAATATAATGAAATCAACATCAACCAATGGTAAACAGAAGTGAAATGAAGATTAGAGGTCAATAAAGTCAAACATATTTTTTGTATTTTTTGTAATTAAAATAAAACATAAAATAAAATGAACCAAGTATGGTCAAACTTCAAATTCAATTCAAATCAACTTGAATAAGTCTAATTGAATCATCATAAGTCTAACATGGTCAAACAAAGTTTGACAAATTTTCTCAACATTTTTTGAAAACAGAAACTATTTTTAAACAATTAAAAATCAAGAAAAATAACACAAATGAATTAAAATGTCAAATGAATCTCAAATCATTTAAGAAATTTATGAGAATATTTTTCATAGATTTATCATCATCCATATGTGCTAAGAAAATATTTTTAGAATTTTTGGATATCAAAAAGTAATTAAAATGAATTAAAAACTATTAAAAACAAAATAATTCACAAAAAATATTAAATGGAATCACAAAAATAATTAAAAATCAGATTATGAAACTAGATTTTTCAAGAAAAATTTTAGTGTTGGTCTCATATTTTTGTGATTCCAAATAAAATAGTTATGAATTTTTAAAAATAAAAGAAATTAAAACAGAAATAATAAAATAGGAAAAACAAGGAGCGCATGATCTGCTTCATTAAATGGCGTGGACACATCAAGTGGTCAAGAAGCACGCTTGTACCATGGTCCATAGTCAAACGTGAAGTAGAACGAATTAAAATAAGTCAGCTGAATCATTGACCAGGATTAGAACGCTGGAGCCTCATCCAAGGGCCTAGAATCATCCACGTGGGGACGGTGGTGGAAACCACCGTCTTCTCCGGTGGACTAACTGATTCCGGCCACCAGTTGCAGGTTTTCAAACCTCAACCAAAACGCACGAGCCTTATACCAAAATGAAGTTGGGGTGATGTACATCACCCCTGTAACCTTGGATTGTGCTCAAAGTTTCTATAGAATGAGAAATCTGAGCTTGAAAATCCAGGTGTGAAAACTGAAATGCTTCAATTCCCAAAATCAAAGCCACCATTGGCTTGCCTCTCATACGAGGACTTCAGAAAACCATTTGAACACAAGAAATTCACATTATATGAGGAGATTTAGATCAAAACAGTTTGAGCATCTACCTTTGAAGAGCAGCTTTGTACACCACGATCCACTCAATCTTTTGCTTCCAATTTGCTCTTGAGGTGTGATATGAATGCAAGGCTAAGGAATAAGTCTTGAAGATCAACTGGTTTTGTTGAAATTCAAGCTTGAATTGGAAAAGTGAAAATCAGAATTCCTTTGGTATGGTTGGGTATGGATTTCAGCAGAGCTTCAGGTTGAATTCAGGGTTCCAATTTGAATGAGCCAAGCATGGTATTTATAGCCGAAGTGCAAGCAATGAGGTGTAGAATCTGTGTGCATGAAGCTTTGGGTCCTCTATGCATGGGCCTGTACAGGCGCATGTGAGGCCCAAACTTGATTGGAAGTGAATGCTGAGCTCATTCCAAGTTGAATTGGACGTGCAATTTGAACTGCAATGGCTTGTGCATGGTAATTCAATGTGAAATGCATAATTGGGCATAAATGTTCCCCTCTTCAAAAGTCACACATAAAAAATCCAAACATAGGCATGTGAGTATTGGTTGGAAAGGTCTTGACATAAGAAACAAAAGCTATGTTAGGCAAAAATCCATTTGGAGTTCGGAAATTTATGAAAACTGGCCTTGAAGTTTGAGGTACAAAACATGTCTTTGAAAAATTTGCCAAAAGTGACCAACCTCAAGCCCTTCTGTTTCCATGATGCAAGCCTCAAATGAAAAAAATCTCCAACATCAAAGTTGTAGATCTTTTCATGATGATCAATTTAGACTTAAATATTGCATCATTTGGATTTTTTATGAGAAAGTTATGGGCACTTGAAGTTGGACATTTTTCACATTTCAATGGTTTTGGTCCAAAGTGACCTATAATGTTTTGTATTATCACATGTGTTTATTTTAGGATTATGAAATTATGTCCAACATAACAATTTAAGTATACATCTTAATTTTTCCAATTCAATTGGTATCACCTAAAAATCATAAAAAATGAAGAGTCCAGGCAAAAGATAGAGACATAAAACAGAAAATTTATCCCGGTACATTGAGCACCCCACCTTGGGGAAATCTAGGCAAAAATTAGGGATTTTGGCAAGTAACTGCATTCGGTTGGTCCTGATCGTGGAAACCGGTTTTGAGCAAGTCACCTGGTTCTGATTCATCATTCTCAACCAAATACAAACACAATGGATATTGAAGTAGGTATGGAGAGTAGTGAGCGTTGTATTCAATACAACCCTTTTCCATGTAAATTACCATTTTCAAACATTGTAAAGATATATGGAGTCTCGTCATTTACGGACTACCATTCTATTAAATAAAGTTGAGCTTTTATCTAATTATTTCTATTCATATTTACTTCTGCTAAATAGAATTGGATTTTTATGATGATAATTTTAAAATAAATTAATGAATAATAATTATTTTTCTTAAAGTAATAAAAACAATCACTTTAAGAATAATCGATTTCAGTAAGGAATGTCAACAGCAATCTAAGAAGAGGTAAGTCTTGAAGTGCGAAGCATTCTTGATCTTCCCCAAGAAATTCGTTTGGTAACTAGTTTCCTCCCCAATAGTTCGTCATTTACCCCCAGCACAATTGATGAGCTTCTCCCCTCTCCCCAGCCGAGTTGGTGAGTCACATCCCCGGTAGAGTCGAGCTAATAATCGGTTCCCTTTGCAAAGTCATGTTCCCCAGCTAAGGTGTTCATGTTTGGTATTCCTAAGTCTTATGATTAGACCCTGGAGATTCAGAACCTTTATTTGGTTCCCATTTGCATAATTGTGTTTCATAACATGGGTAGTTTCTCCTTTGTGCGAATCATATCTGGTTATTTTTTTCCTTGGAGTTGGTTTATTTCGCAATTTCCAAGAAAAATTTGTTGATTATTGAGGAATATGATGATCTTGGTTATAACATCCTCAGCAATTTGCTTTGATTCCCATACAGAGTTTTATCTCTTGTGACCCCCCGACAGAGATCATCTTCTGACATGAAGATCCCTTCTTCCCGACAGTATTGGATTCTAAGCAGTATTTGTTTTTTTGTCCCCTACAAGGTTATCCCCCCCATTTGATATGGTGTTGACCTAAAATTCCCCGTAGTGTTGACAACTTTTGATCATCAGCAGATCTTTTCTCTATCATCGGCATGTTTGTTTGATTATCCTTCAGCAAGTGCTCTCTCTCCCCGTAGGGTTTTCCATGATTGATTGGGAGCTTGATCTCCATGACTTTCTCAGCCAGAGTTGATTCGTTCAGAGTGAGATGATTTAATTTCATCCCTAGCATTCTCTCCAGTTGGTGTTTCCATCCTGTCAAGATTAGTCGAGTGTTACAGCAGTGATTCAAATCATTGTTATTTGTATACTTTGCGTTGATTGTCAGCATGATCATATACATGCACATTCATGCATAAAACACAGCATCATATATTTCATTATGCATCTTATCACATTTTATTCTTTATTCTGATCCCCTACTGCAGTGATATCATTTACATATGCAAAATTGGTGTGTCTGTCTTCCTTCAATTGTAGAGTGTCAGCCGCTTAAGCAGAAAGAGTTTAACCTTTCTCATTCCCCAATGAGTTATTTCCTCGTGAATGTTTATTTCAGTTTTCTCCCCAGTTAATTATCTGGATGGAACCATTTCCCTCGAGTTATGTCCGCATTGGGTTGAGTCTTTGTTTAACCATTTCTTTCTAGCTATTACCTAAATAGATATTTTGGTCCCCTGAGAGTTTATTGCCCAGTAACTGGTAATATTCTCCTCAATTGCTGAGTACTTTACTTTTGCCTAATACCCGGTAAATGTAATTTACTTCTTTTGTTTTCCCTAGCTGACTCATTTTCACGTTTCCCCCAGACAGTCTATCCTTGATATGTTCATCCTAACTGGTGTTGGATATTCTTCCTTTTTGTTTTCTACCCAGTAAAAAGGTAGTTGTAATCCCTATTTCATTCCAAGGGAGTCGATGTTTGATATGTTCACTTTAACCAATGGCAAATTTTCTCTTCCTTTTTGGTATTCTACCCAGTAACAGGTAGTTGTAATTTCTATTTTATCTTTCCCCTCTGAGTCTATCCTTGATATGTTCATCCTAATTGGTGATGGATATTCTCTCTTTGGTATTCTATCCAGTAACTGATATATATAATTCATATTTCTCACAAGAAGTTTATCATTGATATGTTTACCCTAACCGGTAACGGATATTCTTCCTCTTTCCCCATGGTGGTCTATTCTTGATATGTCCATCCTAACCGATGACGGATATTCTTCCTTTTAGGTTATCCTTGATATGTTCACTTTAACCAGTGAAGGATACTCTCCCTCTGGTCTTATGCCCGATAACCGGCAGTTATAAACCCTCTATGATTTCTCTCCCTAGTGGGTTATTCTTACCCAGTAACAGGTAACTAATACACTTCTTTCTCCTCAGTGAGCCATCCTTGATATGTTTACCTTAACCGATAACAAATGTCCCTCTATCATAATATGTTATCCTTCTACCCAGTAACCGGTAGTAGATAATTCATCTCTGGCACTCCTGTGTCGAAGTTCATTCTTGCCCAATTGAGTTTGAGTACGTATTTCCTTAGTGGAATCGACAACCCTCTGTTTGGTTTGAATACTTTAGTTTTGTTCTGATCTATTCTTATCCCCTGCAGATTTCCCTTATCCCCGGACCGAGTCCTCCCATTTATTTATTTTCATGAAAATCCCCTTGTGTCTCCAGCAGTTTTTAAGTCGTAGCATGGCCTGCGCATAGCCTTTTGTCCGCTAGAGTCTCTGTCTCCCCAGTGAGTTTTCCTTATGGAATACATTATGCTCCTGTTGACTTTCAGTCTCTCCAGATTCTTTTACTTTGTGGCAATATATTCCCCATAAAGATTATTTTTTACATACATATCTTATGCATCATGAGGTCTCTTAGGGACCAAAATTTCTTTCTATATGTTATTATTTAAGTCCATTCTACTGAGTTGATATGAAGATTTTAACCTTCACATCCTCAGTTAGAATGTCCTTAAATAGGCGCAGCTGTAAGACCCCAATTTTGACTCTGCGATCCCTCATGATATCTCATCATAATCATCGGCTTTGGGATCACACCTTGACATCTTCCTTACCCCTCATCTATTGGGTTTGAATTGGGAGATATCATCAAGCATATTTGATTGTTTCATATTTTGTTTTTCTTTATTTGCTAACCAAAATGCAAAAAATATGTTTATGTATAGCTTTGTTTATTTTGCAGGTAGTGTGTGCATCCACCAAGGCCTCGTCAAGCTCATATCTAGGGTTTAAGACCCTCAATGAAAGGAGATTAATCAATATATGGTTCACAATGGTTCTAGTCATCATATATGAGGCCCCATGATCTTCATTTATCATTTTGATCAAGAAATCATCAAGAGTTTGAAGCTTGTTAGACTTGGAAACCCTAATTCATTTGGGTATCTTGTGTGACTTCCTCAGAAAGTTTCTTCAACATTTGATCAAATGTTTCAAGGGATACTTAATATTACATTATCTTATGCATATATTATCCCCCATGAGTCCAAGATATCAAGAGAGCTTCAAGTTTGCAAGTTGGTTCATGGTGGTTGACCAGAGAAAGTCAACTGGTCAAAATTGAGGTTCCCTAGACCCTATCTCCTACACTTTTTGTCATATAAAAATGATTCTAAGAGAACCGTTACTCCTTATGATATCCGAAGAAACTTTCATGTTGAGGTTAAGATCTAGTTTTGCTTGGAAAGTCATTTTTTATGGTGAAAGATTATAGGTCATTTTGTCTGTGCCCTAGTTAAAAGGTCAACTTCCAAAGACTATAATTTGCTCAATTGTTATGAGATGAATTCCACCCAAGTGTTATGATCAATTTCAATATGTCTTATCCAACTCTTATTCTTTGAGAAACTTCAAATTCAACTTTCAAGGGAATGTTCCAAGATGAAACATTATAGGTCATTTTAGGCCATTACCATTGAACAAGTGATTTTCCTCAACTTCTAAAATTTATAACTCCTTCGTTCCAAATCCAAATGAGGTAAAATTTGTGAAAAAATTGAATAGGATTTAAATATCTACAACTTTTATGACGGAACATTTTCCATTTGAAGCCCATAGCAAAAGTTATTTAAGGTGGAAGAAGTGAACATTTGGCTTGGTACTTAGAAAAATTTCATTTATGTTTGATTTTCCAAACTTCCACCTCAAACTTAATCATGATCCAAGATTCAAATGGAAAAGTCTCCAACATAAACGTTGTTCCCCTTGACCTCACCTTTCCAAAAAGTCCAAGATCACCTAATTTAGACCAAGATTGATGGGCTTGCGCATCAGTTCTTCATAAGGTTTCATTTGGTAAGGTTTATGGTCAAAATTCATTTCAATTTTGCATGGATATCTGACATCATTTCAGGTTAGATAGGACGTAATATTCGATCATTTGGCATCATTTGATGGGCCTATCACACGCCCATGCATCCATGCAAGTGTGAATTACTATTTTTGGCATTTTGAAGGAAGTGTGTGGAAAACAACTACATTGCCTATAAATACAACCCCTTCTACTCAAAATTGGGGACACCTTTCCCAAGCTTTGATCTTGCAACCATAACCCTCACCATTAGAATATAAACTTGAAGGTTTTCAATTGAAAATCGAGTTTCAAATTCACTTCAATTTTGAAGTTTAAACTCCAAGAATCGAAGCCCTTACTTGATTCAATTCACTTCCTGCAAGCATCTGAAGTCAAGCCAATGCCAATTGGAAGCTAGATCAAGCAATTTACAAGCTCCCTCGAAGGTGATTTTTCATAAACTTCATCTCTTCGATTCTCTCTCAATTCTTCAAAATTTTGGCCCTTATGCCTTTTCTTATTAAACTTTTGTTAAAAGCAATTCACCAACTTCTTTGAATTTTTTACCATGAACTACGAGGTTTTGATTCCTCATTTTTATGTTGGTATGTAGGCACAAGTTTTAAGGTCTTGTCAAACACAAAAATATCATCAATGAATTTTTTTCTTACCCCCACGCTCTATTTTTCTCAAACATCTTTTATACCGAACACATATGCACACATAAAAAAGGGCTCCCTAGGAGTACCTAGGACACTTTGGGTGTTAACACCTTCCCTCTGTGTAACCAACCCCCTTACCTGTAATCTCTGGAATTTTATTAGTTTTAATTTGAAAACTTCTTATTTTTAGGTTTTGTTCGTACTTTCCCCTTTTCCTTTGGAAACAATAAAAGCGCGGTGACAACTCTAGTTTTATTGATGTCAAGTTTATCCATAACTTTATGGTCATGAATTTACCGCTACAGTATGCACAACAAGAGGAGGTACATACAAGACTGGGCTAGATATCGGCATAGAAGCAAAGGTTGGAGCATAACCCCCAGGTAATGTTTGGTGGAATTCCCCACGGGAACCCAGCAGGCATGGCAGGCACAGACTGGCTAGAAACCAGGGCACTAACATTGAAGCAATCATCTTAAATAACCTTCCTCTGAGGAGGAGGAGTTGAAGGAGGCGAATATGGTTGATTTTGAACGGCAATCACAGACTCCATCAAGGCAGTGAGTCGGGAAATCTCATCCTTGAGCTCTCTATTCTCTTGTTCTAGATGCTTCATTCTTCTCTGGCAATTAGCTCGAGTGTAGTAGTCATGAGTCAGCCTGACTAATACACAGAAGAAGAACCCATAAGACATCTGGATGAAGAAAACTTGCTTATCCAAATTATGCATGAAATGTAATGTTTTTGTTTTTAATTTTCAAGGAACATATAAGGTCCTATTTGCAAATATTTCAATTAATAACAATAATCAACAATAATAACAATTTTGACTATAAAATCTCTTTTTATTCATAAAATTTGGAAGGATTACACTGAGTACAATTTAATAAACCAAAAATACAAATACAAGAGAAAATGGAGATATCATCCTATGGGTCCCTAGCAGCTGAATCAGCTGAACTGGCCAAGGGAGTGTACTTCCTTTGGATTCGTCTGATCTCAGACTCAAAGGCTATATGCATATGAGATTTCTCGAGGACGAGTCGATCAACAATCTTCTTCCAAGCACCAGAAGGCTAAGGCATATAGAGGAAAATAAATCCTCTGGCTCCCTCTGTTTTTTCACTGCACGCTCTTCAATAACCTCGATGAGCGCATCCTTGTCTCTCGACTCAAGCTGCAACTCCACATGCTTGCGATTAAAGGCATGGAACCGCTCTTCCCACAAGTCTATCTCTTGCTTCATCTTGGAGAGTGCATCTTCCAACTCCTCTACATCTTAGTTAGGGAGAGTTGATGGCTCATCCACAACCATAGACATAGGTATTTCACAGGCGTACAACATATTAAGCTCCAAAGCTCTCTTCTTCACCCAAATAGTCTAAGCTTCAAAAGCTACACAGTTGCACAGATCAATATAGGATCTTCATTTCCTATGCACATTGTACCAAGCATGCACCATTATGTTCTTCAAATGTTAGGGATCTTTACCCTCTTGATAGAATAGACCTTCTAACTAAATGTTATTAGGTTTATATCTCAAGGGGAATGCAAGCTGATGACATACCAATGCAGTGTTGTAGTTGATTCCTCCTTGTGTACCAATAAAGGGAACATTAGAGAACTCACCATAACTATCAATAATATCCACGCCATCAAAAGCAGAATCATACCAAACAATATCATCATTAGTGAGAGACATGAGTCTCTGAGACCATCATAGACAATGTGGTTCTCCAAGAAAACTGGTGTCTGAGGCTAGTGCAAAATAAACCACTTGTACAGAAGAGGAACGCAACACACAACAACTCTACCACCCTTAGATATCCTTAAATGCAAAGATAAGTATGTGTCCCCCAACAGAGTAGGAACATGATTCCCAATCAAGAAAATTCTAATGGCGTTAACATCAGAGAAATTGCCAATGATATGGAATAAAGCTAAGTCATAGATGAACAAGACAAAGATGGCTTCAAAATCATCCATGCTACCGGCTTGAGCAAAAGTAGTGGCTTTACCAACGAGAAACTCAGAAGTCAACCTTTGAATCCCTCCTGTCTTCGTCAAATTAGCATCAATCTCATATTTCTTCAAATGATGAGCTTCGGCTATGACTTGAGATCTGGGAATTTCTTCTAATCCACTTAAGGGCACCTTGTTAGATACGGGCATACCCAAGAGATGGGCATACTCTTCTAACGTGGGCATGAGCTGATAATCCAGAAAAGTGAAGCATCGATAAAGAGGATCATAGAATTGGACTAAGACACTCATGAGTCCTTCAATCACATCAATAAATAATACGGAAAAAATCTTTTCATGATGTTGCTTGAAATTCAAGAGATCTAATACAAAGGATGACAACTTCCTTAGCTCTTTTAAATCAGGACATCTTAAACTTTACTTTTTGGTGTTCCTTCGTCCATAATCCATGGTCTGAAAATTATTTGCAAATAAGACCTTAAATCCTTGAAAACTTATTGTTGTGATGAATGTTATGATGCTCATGAATGCATGAATGCAACAATCACACACAAGGCAAACACAAACAAAGGTCACGGTATGGATCAAGTCATCATCAAGATCAATCATCCATTTTGGTGGATTATAGTTTTCACCTTTTCAACACCCAAGATCCATTGATTTTGATGAGATCGACTAGATCAACCAAGAATCAAAAGGTTCATTGTGAGTCACGAGCATGGAGTCAAACTAAGAACCATCCCAAATGAGTGTACTACGGATAATAACCTATAAAGTATGTTCTAAAAAGTTCCCAGAGTCGTGATCCCATCTATCGAATACTATAGGTTTAGATGACTGACTCATCAACCCACGGTATTCTCAAGACAAACTCGTCTGAGTGTAGTATCGCGTAACAACTATTATCAAGTCTACACTTGAACAGTCTCCACGCTACGTCCTAAATAGGCCAAGTTGGGTTATATGTTCTACGATCCTCAACTTATCGGACTCCTAGGTCGGAAAAAAGTAATGTCTATCCACGACTTACTCGTGTGACCTCAATAATTCCAAGAGGGTCTCCACTAAGTAGATGGATCTCAAGTCAACTCGTTAAGGACTACTCCATACGAGTCGAACATGACTATACCATCCTCCTATCTCAATTGCATTCAAGTTCAGGTTAGAACTTATCCCAGCATTCAGAGATCACCAAGAACAACAAACATATTATATCAGACAAACAATATATACAAACATACATCAAATATCAACAAAATATTACACACAAAAAAGTAGGCTAAACCCACTGAGGACTACTCCCCAGGAGAGCCGCCATTTTATTTTTGTAGCGGTGCATTCGTGACCATCGAGCTATGAATAAACCCGATGTCAATGAAAAGTCAGAGTCGCCGCCGTGCTTTTATTGTTTCAAAGGAAAGAGGAAAAGTACAAACTAACCCCAGAGATAAGAAGTTTTCAAATCGAAACTAATAAAATGTCAGAGATTACAGGTAAGGGGTTGGTTACATAGAGGGAAGGTATTAGCACCCAAAGTGTCTTAGGTACTCCTAGGGAGCCCTTTTTTGTGTGCAAGTGTTTTAGTTGAAAATATGTTTGGTAAAAATAGAATGAGAGGATGTGAAAAGAATTCATTCATTATATTTTTGTGTTTGACAAGCCCTTCAGTCTTATACCTACGTACCAACATAGAAATGAGGGATCAACCCCGTAGTTTATGGTAAAAATTTCAAAGAAGTTGGTGGATTGATTTTAACAAAGGTTTAAAAGGAAAAAGGCACAAAAAGTCCAAAAGATTTAAATTAAGTTGTTAATTCTTTTTGGTATTTTGAATTTTGGGTCAATATGATTAAGTTTATTCACAAATTTGATTAAGAAAAAGTTTTGAAAATCAATGGTATAAGGCCAAAGTTTCTACTCATTTAAAGATGTCTAAGTTGAAAACTCAAGCAAAGAAAGTTTTTTAAAGGAGGGAGAGATATTTAAAATTTAAGAAAGAAGGGAGGAGACGAAGAGACTACCCTAGACAAAATTTAAAAGTTAAGAGTTGAAAAGATCTGACCTTGGGAGGCAATCCACAAGACAAGAATGTTAGATAGAAACCCATTTCTTTTGGACTTTTGAGCAAGCAATAAGGATAACCAACATCCAAGAAAATCATATGAAGACCAAGGCATCAAATAAAGACATTTATAATATCCAAGAAAGCACTCCAATAGTAAGCAGTTTTCAATGTCTTCAAATGTATCAGATGAAATATTCCTTTGCAAGCTCACATAAACAATCACTAGAAATCAATAATAATAACAGTACAACAATCAAGCACATAGACAAAGAAACAGATGAACCAAGAGCACTCAAGGTTTGCATCAGATGAAATACACTGTCAAAGATAAGTCAGTCTCAAAATAATGGCATTGGCCAGGTCCTTCAAAGCATGGGAATGTTTCCTACTTCTAAGTCCAATAGTTCAAATCAAGTTCAAGGGGCAAAGGTCCAACAGTCCATCAACATATTTTTTAGGGTTTTTGTTGTTATTATGTATTTTAAGGTCCTAAGACCACAAACAGAACAACATCACAAACACACAATATATACAAGCATAAATGATATGGCTCAAGTGTGAAGAGTGAAAATGACTGAAACATAAACATCTTGCATGAAATGTAAATGGGAATGAATGATAAAGGTACTGAAATTTAAATTGCATTAATTAAATGACATAAAAGTAAAGCAAAAATAAAGAAAGTTAGTGAAATTTTAGTTGAGGAGTTTTAATTGTTTAAGTCATTCCTTGGAGAACACTCTACCATTCATTTACAAATATGAAGACATAAACCAAGACATCACCTATGAGAAAGGATCCAACTTGGATAAATGAAAAAGTATGCCACTAGCTCTCACAAATGGAAAAAAGGTTAAGTATTCACACAATTCCATGAAGAATGGGAGACTTACAATCTCACTTACAAGAATGTTATGCCTTTGGGGATAGATTTAGCTCTATATTAAGAAATTGTAATTGGACTTATGTAGAAGTCACAACTATCTGAGGTCAGGCAATAAGAATATTGATGTTAATGCATGTTAGAGACATGGTACAAAGAACCAAGCTCCTAAAACTTACCACACACAAAAATAAAATGGGATGAACCTATCTCAATCAGACTCATGTTAATTCATCTGACATAAGGTCATTGATGAATCAACTAGCATTTGATATTTGAGAGTTCATTGATCAATGAATGGATTGGGGAAGAATATAAATGGAGATGAATAGAGAAAGGGATAGGGAAACTCAAATTGATCATAGTAGGAATTTCATCTGATCAATATTATCCATTCATCTTGAGGGATGAAGTGTACATTTCATCAACCTCCTAAATCCAATAGTATTGATCAAATGGAAGTTAAAATCAACCATGATCAAGGCCAAATAGAAAGTCAAATGTCACAAGGTCAACCAAATGGCTCAATAATATTTTTAAACAATTAGACAATTGAAATCAAATTAAAAATGAATGACAATACATTTTTCAAAAGTAAAACCTCAAGTCCCTTCAAATCACCACATAAATGGCCAAGGGATTTATCTTAGGTCAAACAAGACCAAAGGAACTTAGACAAAAAAATTTAGAATTTTTGGAAAGTCAAAAGTATTTAAAACATGAAAGAGGAAAATATTTAAATATTTTTGGTGAAAGTCCCATATTTTTTGGATTAAAAGTGAATATAATATGAATTAAATAAAATATGGCTAGTTAAAATAAAACCAGAATGAATAAAATAAGTGGGAAAAACAAGGGCCATCAGATCTCCCTCATTAATTGAGGTGGCAGATCTGATGGCCATGTGCTAAAGGACTATCATAGACTCTGGTCAAACGTGTTGCAACATGAGTCATCAAAATCAATGGACCTGATTAGAACGTTGGGACGTGATCAGGTGGATAAAAACAACCCAACACATCACCGGAGCTAGGGTTTTGGTCATCTTCTCCGGTGGACCTCACCGGACTGGTCCACCACCAAATTTCATGAAAATAAAAGATGCATATACTAATTGAAGAGAAAAATGCCAGAAGTTTGAATCTGTCCTCAAAAGTTTCCAATTCTCATTATATAGAGAGATATGGGGAATTGAAAATTGAGGAGTATGAACCGAGTTGCTTCGATTAGACCTCAAAGAAACTCAATCTTGTTGCCTATATTGGTAGGTCTTTAGACAACCAAAGATCAAGAAAAATGGTGGAGAAATGAGGGAGAATCGAAGAAGAGAAAAATCAGAATATTCGCCTTTGGTTTGCTTCAACTGAGCTTAATCTCTCTTCCAAATTGGCTTGGCTTTCTTCTAACAACTTGCAGAAAATGAAATGGATTATCAAATGGCTTGGATCTTTGGAGTTTCAATCCCAAAACAGAAGTGGATTTGAAACTCGATTTAAGGTGAATTCTTCAAGGTTATTGTAAGACACCAATTTTGACCCTAAGATCCCCCATGTTATCTTATCATTTGAATTGACTTTGGGATCACACCTTGGAATCCTCCTTACCTCTCATTCATTGAGTTGGTATTTTTGTATACTAACCAAAATACCAAAAATATGTCTCTATGTGTCTTTGTTCCTTTTGTAGGTAGTGTATACATGCATATGTGTTCTATCAAGCTCACAACTAGGGTTTGAGACCCTCAATGCAAAGATCTCAATCCAAAAATGGTCCAAATTGGTTCTAAACATCATAAATGGATCCCCATGTTCTTAATTTTCAAATTTGATCAAGAGTTCATCAAAATTTTGAAGCTTGTTTGCCTTGGAAACCTTAATTCATCAAGGTATCTTGTGTGACTTCCTCAGTAAGTTTTTCCAACATTTGGTCAAATATTTCAATGGATACTTCATTACAAATCATCTTATGAATATATGATCCCCCATGAGCCCCAAAGATCAAGAGAACTTCAAGTTTGCAAGTTGGTTCCAAGATGTTGACCAGAGAAAGTCAACTGGTTAAAAATGGGGCTCCCTAGACCCTATCTCCTACAATTTGTGTCATATGAAAATGATTCCAAGAACAAATTTACTCTTTATGACATTCCAAACAACTTTAAGGTTGGCATCAAGAGCTAATTTTCTTGGAAATTCGTATTTTATGGTAAAAGATTATAGGTCATTTTGTGGTATTCTACCCAGTAAAAAGGTAGTTGTAATTCCTATTTTTCCAAGAAGATTTCATCCTTGATATGTTCACTTTAATCGGTGACAGAATGTCTCTTTCTTCGGTCTTCTACCTAGTAACAGGTAATTGTAATTCCGATTTGGTTTCCTATCACAATAGGTCACTCTTACCTAGTAACCGATAATGAATATGCCTCATTTTCTTTCTCAGTGAGTCATCCTTGATATGTTTACCCTAACCGGTAACGGATGTCCCTCTGTCCGAGTATATTATCTTTTGACACAATAATTGGTAGTAGATAATATATCTCTTTGACTCCTGTGTTGATTTTTTTCTTCCCTAATTGAGTTTGGTTTTGTATTTATTTGAGAAATCGAATCCCCTTTTGCATGAGTATCTCAGCTTTGTGCTAATTTACGTACTTCCCCAGCGGGTGTTCCTTGATGTATTGGTCTTATCCCAATACATGCATATTTCCTTTCTCCTCAGTCCCAGTCTTTCCATTGATTTATTTTCATGGAAAATCCCTCGTGTCTCCAGTAGTTTTCAAGTTGTAGTCTGGCCTACGCATGGATTTTATCCCCAAAGTCTTTGTCTCCTCAGTGAGTTTTCCTTATGCAATGTGTTGTGCTCCTGTGGACTTTCGGTCTCTCTGAATTCTTTTCCTTTGTGGCAGTGTATTCCGCACGAAGCTTATTTTAAATTCATATCATATGCATCATGAGGTCTCTTAGGGACCAAAATTTGTGTCTAGATGTTGTTATTTAAGTCCATTCTGCTGAGCTGATATGAAGATTTTATCCTTCACATCCTCAGCTAGAATGTCCTTAAATAGGGGCAGCTGTAAGACCCCAATTTTGACCCTAAGATCCCTCATGTTATCTTATCATTTTCATTGACTTTGGGATCACACCTTGGCATCCTCCTTAGCCCTCATTCATTGGTTTTGTAGTGCAAGAGATCACCAAGCACGTTTGTGATTGTATCATACTTTATTTTTGTTTACTAACAAAAATACCAAGAATATGTCTTTATGTGTCTTTGTTCCTTTTGTAGGTAGTGTGTACATCCATTTATGCCATATCAAGCTCACAACTATGGTTTGAGATCCTCAATGCAAAGAGATCAATCCAAAAATTGTCCACATTAGTTCTAAACATCATATATGGCCCCTCATGTTATTAATTTGCCAATTTGATCAAGAGTTTGAAGCTTGTTTGCCTTGGAAACCCTAATTCCTCAACAAGTTTTTTCAACATTTGGTCAAATATTTTGAGGGATACATAATTATACATCATCTTATGCATATATGATCCTCCATGACCCCCAAAGATCAAGAGAACTTCAATTTACAAGTTGGTTCCAAGATGTTGACAAGAGAAAGTCAATTGGTCAAAACTAGGGTTCCCTAGACCCTATATCCTACACTTTTTATCATATGAAAATTATTCCAAGATCAAAGTTACTCTTTATGACATTCCAAACAAATCTCATGTTGGCATCAAGAGCTAAGTTTTCTTGGAAATCCATTTTTTATGGTAAATGATTATAGGTCATTTTGTTTGTGACCTAGTTAGGAGGTCAACTTCCAAGGACCATAACTTGCTCAAATTTTATGATATGAGGACCATAAAAGTTTCATGATCAATTTCAAGATGTCTTATTGAACCTTTATTCTTTGAGAAATTTCAAATTCAACTTGCAAGGGCATGTGCCAAGAGGAAACATTATAGGTCATTTTGGGCCATCATCACCGAACAAGCAATTTTCCTCAACTTCTAAAATCTATAACTCCCTCGTGCGAAATCTAAATTATGTTAAATTTATGACTAAATTTAATAGGAATGAAAGAGCTACAACTTTAGTGAAGGGACCATTTTCATTTTAATATCATAGCAAAAGTTATTCAAGGTGGAAGAAGTGGTCATTTGACTTGATACTTTGAAAATTTTCAACTATGTTTGATTTCTCAAACTTCCACTTAAAAATTCATCGTGATCCAAGCTCCAATCAGAAATTTGTTAAACATCAAAGTTAATTCCCTTGATTTCACCTTTCCAAATCATCGAAGATCACTTCATTTGGACAAAAATAGAGGGACTTGCGCATGGTTCCTTTGTTAGGTTTGTTTTGGCAAATTTTACACTCAAATGATTAATTCTTTTTACATGCTTCTGTGTGATGACTTCAGTTCCAAATATGCATGAATTGGAAGTGGATTGCATTATTGGTTGGGCCTAATTCAATGCCTATTTACCCATGCACAAATGTTGTTATTTTTGACAATTTTCGGAATGGTGCAAAACTGAATTCCATACTCTATAAATACAAGTGCATTGCTTCAAGAATGAGGGACACCCCCTACCCAAGCCTTGCCAAGCTATCTGAAAACCCTACTCCATATAATTCCTTGAGGATTTATTTAAAACCTAGTTTGAATTTCTCCTTATGTTTTGAG
Source organism: Lathyrus oleraceus (assembly GCF_024323335.1). NCBI lineage: Eukaryota > Viridiplantae > Streptophyta > Magnoliopsida > Fabales > Fabaceae > Lathyrus > Lathyrus oleraceus. The sequence continues at coordinate 295,391,398 of NC_066580.1, forward strand.
ATTCAAACTCCAAGGATTCATTGCCATTTTCATCTCAATTGATCATTGCAAGCATAAGGAGGAAGAACAAGTGGATTCACATTGAGATCAAGCCAAATCACTGCTACCTGAAGGTGATTTTTCAAAACATCAAGCCTTCGATTCTCACTCAATTCTTCTCTATTCTCTTTGATTATTGGTTGTCTGAAGTCCTACCAATGTAGGCAACAAGATTGAGTTGAAGAAAGTATGGTTGTCAAAGCTATACCTGTCTGTGCTTGAAGAAAGTATGGGTTGTATTCTTGGTCAGAAAGATGAATATGGGAAGAAATAATATGTAATTTACTACCTCGGTAAGAAGTTCACCGACTGTGAGACTCAGTATTCTATGCTTGAGAAGACATGTTGCGCATTGGCTTAGGCTGCTAAGCGTCTCCGCCAGTATATGTTGAATCATACTACTTCGTTGATATCCGAGATGGATCCAATCAAGTACATTTTTGAAAAGTCTGCTTTAACTGGGAGGATCGCCCGTTGGCAGATGTTGTTATCTGAGTATGATATTGATACTCATCTCAAAAGGCTATTAAAGGTAATATCTTGCTGACCATTTGGCTCACCGACCTATCGAAGATTATCAGTCAGTGTAGTATGATTTTCCTGAATAAGAGATTTTGTACTTGAAGAGGAAAGATTGTGATGAGCTATTACTTAAAGAAGGGCCATAACCTGGTTCCTAATGTGGCATGTTATTTGATGGAGTTGTTAATTCTTATAGTAATGGCATTAGGGAAGTGATTATTACTCCTTGTAACAACCCAATTTTAGTATTTATTTCTTATATTATTATTATTATATTTTATTTTATTTATTTAGAGTGTTAATTAATTAATTGGTTGTTAGGTAGTATAATAATTGATTATATTAATTAATTTGGTGTGTTAACTAATTATTTAGTTGATATGAGATATAATGAATAATAGAATTAATTAACTTGGTGTCCATATTGAGTTGGTTTAATTTATTTGAATTAAATAGAGATATTATAATACTAGGTATTATTGGGCCTAATAATTAAATTAGAGGTATCATTCTTTAAGCCGAAAATATAATAATAGGATATAAGAGGTGAGGAGAGTGAGGAGTAGGATTATTTTGATCATTTGACGGTAACAGAGAAAGAAAAGAGGAAAAGTAAGGAGAAGAGGGGAAGAACAAGAGAGAAGCTAAGGTTTCCAGAAAATTAAAGAGGTAAGGTGGAGAATCCTTATTATTATGGGTTAGTTTGATTGGGTCAATGGGTAGAAATATGTTTACATTGAAATCCCTAAATTTCATGGTTTGGAATTGTTAGGTTTTGATGAATATTCTTGATTTGTGGTGATTTGATTGTGTTAAAACTGCAAATTAACGTTATATACTTAGAGTATTGTATGAGTTATAATTTTCTGAACGTTTGGCTTTTTACGGAATCAAAATCAGAGGTCCGAAAGGCCTCCAACGATGAAAAACGCAGAAAATTCTGCATTATGTGTTGCGTTAACCGGTTACCCTAGGAGCGTTAACCGGTTACTTGCTAAAAACCTGCCCAGAAGTTGATTCTATTTTGTGTTAACCGATTACCCTAAAAGCGTTAACCGGTTACTTGCTAAAAACCTGCCCAGAAGTTGATTCTGTTTTGTGTTAACTGGTTACCCTCAGAACGTTAACCGATTAACACTATTGAAAAATGAAAAAATTGAGATTTTAAAAGTTGTATTCATTTTGAAATGCAATCTAAGTGTGCGTAGTTGATAATTAGCCTATATTTGTGAATGATATATTGTTATGAATGTGTATATGTACCGTTGGTGGATAATTCATAGAGTTGAATTATGGTGATATGTGGAATGTTAAGATGGTAGAGATGATCTTAATTGCATATGTGTTGGTATTTGTAAATCCATTCATGGCATGGTCGGCTTCATGGTGGAAGCGGTGAAACTGTGGGTTCACATGGTAATACACGTTGATCCTGAATGGAAATAGGCGTAGCAGATGTTGATCCTTAATTGGAAATAGACGTAATGGCTTTGATCTTGTCCGGATCGGAAGCGTGGCTTGGATTCTAGATATTGAATCGGAAAGCGGTGAAACGTTGGGTTCACATTACGGTACCACATGCATAGAGTCACATGTCATGCATTGAGTCACATTAGAGTTATGTGATAAATGAATGTTTGCATTGATGTGATTGTGAGGTGTAACAACCCAATTTTAGTAATTATTCCTTATATTATTATTACTATATTTTATTTTATTTATTTGGAGTGTTAATTAATTATTTAGTTGATATGAGATATAATTAAATAATTGTATTAATTAACTTAGTGTGTATATGGTGTTAGTTTAATTTAATTGAACTAATTAGAGATATTTAAATATTAGGTCTTATTGGGCCTATTAATTAAATTAGAATACTCTATATAAAGGGGAGGAGAGTCAGAATTATGATTCATTTAATCATTTGAAGGCAATAGAGAAAGAGGAGAGGAAAAGTAAAGAGAAGAGCTAGGGTTTCCAAAAAATAGAAGAGGTAAGGGGAGAATCCTTATTATTATGGGTTAGTATGATTGGGTCAATGGGTAGATGTATGTTTAGGTTAAAATCCCTAATTTTGTATGGTTGTTTGGAATTGTTAGGTTTTGATGAGTATGCTCGATTGTGGTGATTGATGGTGTTAAAACTGCAAATTAACGTTTTATGTTTAGAGTATTTTGTGAGTTATAATTTTCTGAACGTGTGGCTTTTTACGGAATCGAAATCGGAGGTCCGGAAGTCCTCCAACGAAGAAAACTGCAGAAAATTCGGCATGCTGTCCGTCACAATCGCGGCCCTTTTTTATGTTTTATTATCGAAATCGTTTGGTCATAACTTTTGATCCGTAAGTCCAAATTGAGTTCCATTTAAAGATTTGGATACCTGAAACAGAAGGCTATAACTTTGTTTCAGGAATAAAATAATTTTGGAGATTATTTCATGGACGTTTTTGGGGTTGAAGAAGATGAAAATTATGTTGGAAAATTTAGAAAATAACAACTTTTTAGTAACGTCTTCGTGCACGATTTTATTCATAACTTTCAACTCGTGAATCATTTTGGGTTGGGGTTTAAAGCATTAGAATTGTGACTCTAATAGATATTATGTTAATGGTGTATTTTTTATAAATGTGTATATGTACCATTGGTGGATTGTGAATGATATATTGTTATGAATGTGTATATGTACCATTGGTGGATTGTGAATGATATATTGTTCTGAATGTGTATATGTACCATTGGTGGATAATTCATAGAGTTGAATTATGGTGATATGTGGAATGTTAAGATGGTAGAGATGATCTTAATTGCATATGTATTGGTATTTGTACATTCATTCATGACATGCATGGTCGGCTTCATAGTGGAAACGGTGAAATTGTGGGTTCACATGGTAGCGCACGTTGATCCTTAATTGGAAATAGGCGTGGTAGATAGACGTTGATCCTTAATTGGAAATAGGTGTAGCAGACGTTGATCCTTAATTGGAAATAGGTGTAGCAGACGTTGATCCTTAATTGGAAATAGACGTGGTGGCTTGGATTCTAGATGTTGAATCAGAAAGCGATGGAACGTTGGGTCCATATAGACGTTGATCCTTAATTGGAAATAGGCGTAGAAGACGTTGATTCTTAATTGGAAATAGACGTGGTGGCTTGGATTCTATATATTGAATCGGAAAGCGGTGAAACGTTGGGTTCACATTGAGGTACCGCATGCATAGAGTCACATGTCTTGCATTGAGTCACATTAGAGTTATGTGATAATTGAGTGTATGCATTATTGTGATTGTGATGTGTATATGAGATATGGTAATTGAATGTGATGATGTTTGGATACATAACTTGACAACATATGTGATTATGTGATAATTGTAGTTATGTGTATATTTGAGAATATAATATTGGATTTTAATATTGTACTCCTTGAGTTTGATGGATGTTTGAAACATGTGAAATAGATGTTGGTGAATATTGTTTACATGGTTATGTGAAGTGTGATGAATTCCTTTAATTGTTGATTTAATCATTGTTCTTGATTTTACTCCTTCATAATGATTTGAATTCTCACCCTTTCTATTTGAATGTTACCTTACATGGGTATCGCGCAGATACTCAGGAGTAGTAGCGCTGAAGTAAGTGGACGGTAGCTCGCTCGAGATTAGCTGGAGAGTTCCCGTATTTTAGTTTGAAGACTAGGTAATGAGTCAATGCTCTGGTCATGTAACACTGGGTAAATTAGTAGTATTGAACTCGTATCCTATTTGGATAAGTATTATGTTATTACTTGCGAACCTGCTTATTTGCAATTGCTGTTGAGAGGCCATAGTGCCAAATATTTTGATTATGGTTTCCGTTTATTTTGAAAAGATGATTGAGAGATGATCATGGTATGGGACATGGATCATTTGATAAAATGCATGAGTATTCATTATTTTCCGTTGCGAACGCATATTCGTGAATATTCATGATAATTGGAATGTGTTATTTTAAATGACCAGGTGTATTGTGTAGTGATGATGAATGATGTTAGTTTTTGAAAGCTTTTAGTTTTTGAAAACGTCGATGTGACTCCCTTTTGTTTATATGCGTGCTTATTTACTCTGATTACATGAGGTGTGTATGAGATATAGTAATTGAATTTGGTGATGTTTGGATACTTAATTTGGCAAAATATGTGATTATGTGATAATTGTAGTTATGTGTATAATTGGGAATATAGTATTGGATTGTAATATTATACCCCCTGAGTTTTTATGTGTGCTTGAAACATGTGAAATAAATGTTGGTTAATATTATTGACATGGTTATACAAGGTGTGATGAATTCTGTTCATTGTTGATTTAATCATTGTGCTTTATTATACTACTTCATAATTATTTGAATTCTCACCCTTCTGTTTGTTTGTTGCTTTACATGGCATAGTGCAGATACTCCAGAGTAGTATTGCGGAAGTAAGTGGACGGTAACTCACTCGAGATTAGCTGGAGAGTTCCGGTGCTTTGTTTTAGAGACTAAGTAGTGAGTCAATGCTCTAGTCATGTAACACGGGGTAGATTGATAGTATTGAACTCATATCTGATTTGGATACGTATTATGTTATTACTTGTGAACATGTTTATTTGAAAATTGCGGTTTGAGAGGCCATAGTGCCAAATATTCTGGATATGGTTTTAGTTATCTTGAGGAGATTATTGAAAGATGATCATGGTATGGGACATGGATCATTTTATGAAATACATGAGTATTCATTATTTTCCGCTCCGAACGCATATTCTTGAATATTCATGATAAGTGAAATGTGTTATTTTAAATGACCAGGTGTATTGTATATTGATGATGAATGATGTTGGTTTTTGAAAGCTTTTAGTTTTTGAAAACGTCGATGTGACGCCCTTTCGTTTATATGCGTGCTTATTTACTCTGATTATATGTTAAGTATTTTGGGGTAGAAAAAGGGGTTTTACATTAGTGGTATCAGAGTCTGGTTGACCAGTTGGTCAATAGTCGTTAATGTTTTCCAATCTTGTGGTGTTTGATTTGTGTATCTGACACGATGGATACTGTTTGTCTGGTTGGTCCATTCGGCCAGGTTGTGTAATTATGTTTGTTCCCTAGTATGCGACATGTGTGTGAGAACACTGTCGATGCTTGTTTTATTTTCCATTGGCAGGTTGGGAATGAAATAAGTGGGGGAGAAGCGTCTGCTTATCTTGGATGTTCCAATTGTATCGAGCTTGGACATTATGTTGTTACATGCAAGAGTGCAGTGTTGGCTAGTTAACCTGTTTTGAGAATATTGTGCTTTTCCTGAACCCGAAGAGAGGTCGGATTCGAGGATGGTGTTGGTTAGAAGTTAATCGGGTGTATATCAACTGTTTTGAGAAGAAGGTTATTTTTCCTAAGGTTGGTGCGAAGGAAGATTGGTTTGTGTCTTCTAAGCAAGTGGATGTATCGGTGCAAGGTGGTGTCGAGTTGTTTATGTTTTTGGCAACTTTGGATATTCGTGAGAAGAGGACGATTAAAGAATTGCCAATAGTTTGTGAGTTTGCGGAGGTATTTCCGGAAGATATAAGTGACTTACCGCCGGAACGTGAGGTTGAGTTTTCGATTGATTTAGTTCCTGGAACTAGTCCTGTATCGATGGCTCCCTATCGAATGTCTGCTTCTGAGTTGAAAGAGGTAAAGAGTCAACTTGAAGACTTGCTCGAGAAGAGGTTTATTCGTCCTAGTGTGTCAACGTGGGGTGCACCTGTTCTGTTGGTCAAGAAGAAAGAAGGTTCTATGAGGTTATGTGTTGATTATAGACAATTGAACAAAGTGATGATTAAGAACAAGTATCCACTTCCGAGGATTGATGATTTGATGGATCAGCTGGTTGGAGCTTGTGTGTTTAGCAAAATTGATTTGAGGTTTGGGTATCATCAAATTCGTGTAAAGGTCGAGGATATTCAAAAGACTGCTTTTCGGACAAGGTACGGTCACTACGAGTACTCCGTCATGCTTTTTGGTGTGTCTAATGCACCTGGTGTATTTATGGAGTATATGAATAGAATTTTTCATGATTATCTGGATAAGTTTGTTGTTGTGTTCATCGACGATATATTGATTTATTCTAAGAGTGAAGAGGATCATGCCTAGCATTTGAAGGTTGCGTTATCGGTGTTGAAAGAGAGGAAGTTGTTTGCTAAACTTTCTAAATGTGAGTTTTGGTTGAGTGAAGTAAGTTTTCTTGGACATGTGATTTCGAGTGGTGGTATTTCTGTGGATCCTACGAAGATTGAAGTTGTATCTCAATGGGAAGCTCCTAAGTCTGTTGCTGAGATTATAAGTTTCCTTGGTTTGGCTGGTTATTATAGGAAGTTCATTGAAGGATTTTCTAAGTTGTCGTTACCATTGACACAGTTGACTAGGAAAGGTCAAGCTTTCATTTGGACTTCGCAGTGCGAAGCGAATTTTCAAGAGCTTAAGAGAAGATTGACTACGGCTCCTATTTTGATTTTACCGGATCCGTTAGAACCTTTCGTTGTGTATTGTGATGCTTCTTTGTTGGGCTTAGGAGGTGTTTTTATGCAAAAAGGGCAAGTGGTAGCTTATGCTTCAGTGCAACTTAAAGTTCATGAGAGGAATTATCCGACGCATGATTTAGAGTTGGCCGCCGTTGTGTTTGAGTTGAAGCTTTGGAGACATTATTTGTTTGGATCACGATTTGACGTGTTTAGTGATCACAAAAGTTTGAAGTACTTGTTCCGTCAGAAAGAATTGAATATGAGGCAAAGGAAATGGTTGGAATTCTTGAAAGATTATGATTTTGGTTTGAATTACCATCCTGGAAAGCCGAATGTTGTAGCCGATGCATTGAGTACGAAGTCATTGCACATGTCTATGTTGATGATTCGAGAGTTTGAATTGTTGGAGCAATTTAGAGATTTGAGTTTGGCTTGTGAAGCGACTTCTTCGTGTGTTAAGCTTGGTATGTTGAAGCTTACGTGTGGCATTCTTAACGATATTAGAGAAGGTCAGAAGTCAGATTTGAAATTAGTTGATGTTACCACATTGATTAATCAAGGCAAAGGTGGTGACTTTCGGATCGATGAGAATGGTATCCTGAGGTGTCGTGATCGAGTTTGTGTTCCGGATGTTGCGGATTGGAGAAAGAGGATTCTTGAGGAAGGGCATAGAAGTGGTCTGAGTATTCATCCTGGTTCTACTAAAATGTATTAAGACTTGAGAAAGATGTTTTGGTGGCAAGGTATGAAGAAGGATGTAGCGGAATTTGTGTATGCATGTTTGACTTGTCAAAAGTCAAAGATTGAACATCAAAAGCCGTCTGGTTTGATGTAACCGTTATCTATTCCCGAGTGGAAGTGGGATAATGTCTCTATGGATTTGGTTTCGGGTTTTCCGAGAACATCGAGTAATTGTGAGGCGATTTGGGTCGTTGTGGACAGGTTGACGAAATGTGCTCATTTTATTCCGATAAGGATGGATTATTCGATGGAGAGACTTGCTAAGTTGTACATCGAAAGGATTGTGTGTTTGCATGGTATTCCATCGAGCATTGTTTCGGATAGAGATCCGAGGTTCACTTCGAGATTTTGGGAAGGTTTGCAAAGTGCTTTGGGTACGAAGTTGCGTTTGAGTTCGGCATATCATCCGCAAAGAGAACTATTCAGTCACTTGAAAATCTTTTGATGTCTTGTGTTTAGGAACAAGGAGGAAATTGGGATAGTTTCTTGCCTTTGATCGAGTTTACGTATAATAACAGTTTCCATTCGAGTATTGGAATGGCACCTTTTGAGGCTCTTTATGGTAGGAGGTGTAGAACTCCTTTGTGTTGGTACGAATCGGGAGAGAGTGTTGTGGTTGGACCCGAGATGATTCAAGAGACTACGGATAAGATTAAGATGATTCAAGAGAAGATGAAGGCTTCTCAGAGTCGTCAAAAGAGTTACCATGATAAGAGGAGGAAAGCTCTTGAGTTTGAGAAAGATGAGCATGTGTTTCTTTGAGTTACACCAATAACGAGTGTTGGTAGAGCTTTGAAGTCGCGTAAGTTGACGCCGCGTTTCATTGGTCCTTATCAGATTTCTGAGAGGGTAGGTGAAGTGGCATATCGGATTGCATTACCACCGTCACTTTCTAATCTTCATGATGTGTTCCATGTGTCTCAATTAAGGAGGTACATTGCGGATCCATCGCATGTTGTTCCAGTAGATTATGTTCAAGTGCGGGATAATTTGACGGTTGATACATCACCTATGCAAATTAAAGATCGAGAAGTGAAGAAGCTTCGTGGTAAGGACATTGCTTTGGTGAAAGTGATATGGGGCGGAGCCGCCAATGGCAATATTAATTGGGAACTCGAGGATAAGATGAAGGAATCGTATCCGGAGTTGTTCGTTTGAGGTAAATTTTCGAGGCCTAAAATATTTTAAGTGGGGGAGAGTTCTAACAACCCAATTTTAGTATTTATTTCTTATATTATTATTATTATATTTTATTTTATTTCTTTAGAGTGTTAATTAATTAATTGGTTGTTAGGTAGTATAATAATTGATTATATTAATTAATTTGGTGTGTTAATTAACTATTTAGTTGATATGAGATATAATGAATAATTGAATTAATTAACTTGGTGTGCATATTGAGTTGGTTTAATTTATTTGAATTAAATAGAGATATTATAATACTAGGTATTATTGGGCCTAATAATTAAATTAGAGGTATCATTCTTTAAGCCGAAAATATAATACTAGGATATAAGAGGTGAGGAGAGTGAGGAGTAGGAATATTTTGATCAGTTGACGGCAACAGAGAAAGAAAAGAGGAAAAGTAAGGAGAAGAGGGGAAGAACAAGAGAGAAGCTAAGGAATCCTTATTATTATAGGTTAGTATGATTGGGTCAATGGGTAGAAATATGTTTACATTGAAATCCCTAAATTTCATGGTTTTGGAATTCTTAGGTTTTGATGAATTTTCTTGATTTGTGGTGATTTGATTGTGTTAAAACTGCAAATTAACGTTATATACTTAGAGTATTGTATGAGTTATTATTTTCTGAACGTTTGGCTTTTTACGGAATCAAAATCGGAGGTCCGAAAGGCCTCCAACGATGAAAAACGCAGAAAATTCTGCATTATGTGTTGCGTTAACCGGTTACCCTAGGAGCGTTAACCGGTTACTTGCTAAAAACCTGCCCAGAAGTTGATTCTATTTTGTGTTAACCGATTACCCTAAAAGCATTAACCGGTTACTTGCTTAAAACCTGCCCAGAAGTTGATTCTGTTTTGTGTTAACCGGTTACCCTCAGAGTGTTAACCGCTTAACACTGTTCAAAAATTAAAAAAATGAGATTTTAAAAGTTGTATTCATTTTGAAATGCAATCTAAGTGTGCGTAGTTGATAATTAGCCTATATTTGTGAATGATATATTGTTATGAATGTGTATATGTATCATTGGTGGATAATTCATAGAGTTGAATTATGGTGATATGTGGAATGTTAAGATGGTAGAGATGATCTTAATTGCATATGTGTTGGTATTTGTACATTCATCCATGGCATGGTCGGCTTCATGTGGAAGAGGTGAAACTGTGGGTTCATATGGTAATAGACGTTGATCCTTGAATGGAAATAGGCGTAGCAGACATTGATCCTTAATTGGAAATAGACGTAGTGGCTTTGATCTTGTCCGGATCGGAAGCGTGGCTTGGATTCTATATATTGAATCGGAAAGCGGTGAAACGTTGGGTTCACATTACGGTACCACATGCATAGATTCACATGTCTTGCATTGAGTCACATTAGAGTTATGTGATAATTGAATGTTTGCATTGATGTGATTGTGAGGTGTGTATGAGATATAGTAATTGAATTTGGTGATGTTTGGATACTTAATTTTGCAAAATATGTGATTATCTGATAATTGTAGTTATGTTTATAATTGGGAATATAGTATTGGATTGTAATATTATACCCCCTGAGTTTTTATGTGTGCTTGAAACATGTGAAATAAATGTTGGTTAATATTATTGACATGGTTATACAAGGTGTGATGAATTACGTTCATTTTTGATTTAATCATTGTGCTTTATTATACTTCTTCATAATGATTTGAATTCTCACCCTTCTGTTTGAATATTGCTTTACATGGCATAGTGCAGATACTCCAGAGTAGTATTGCGGAAGTAAGTGGACGGTAACTCACTCGAGATTAGCTGGAGAGTTCCGGTGCTTTATTTTAGAGACTAAGTAGTGAGTCAATGCTCTGGTCATGTAACACGGGGTAGATTGATAGTATTGAACTCATATCTGATTTGGATACGTATTATGTTATTACTTGTGAACATGTTTATTTGAAAATTGCGGTTTGAGAGGCCATAGTGCCAAATATTCTGGATATGGTTTTAGTTATCTTGAGGAGATTATTGAAAGATGATCATAGTATGGGACATGGATCATTTTATGAAATACATGAGTATTCATTATTTTCCGCTGCGAACGCATATTCTTGAATATTCATGATAAGTGAAATGTGTTATTTTAAATGACCAGGTGTATTGTATATTGATGATGAATGATGTTGGTTTTTGAAAGCTTTTAGTTTTTGAAAACGTCGATGTGACGCCCTTTCGTTTATATGCGTGCTTATTTACTCTAATTATATGTTAAGTATTTTGGGCTAGAAAAGGTGTTACACTCCTCAAGGCACTTATTTTCCATTTACAGCTAGATTGACCTTCAAGTGTACAAACAAAATGGCTGAGTATGAAGCTTGCATTATGGGGCTTGAAGAAGCCATTTATTTCAGAATTAAATATCTTGACGTATATGGAGATTCAACTTTGGTTGTGAAGCATATACAAGGTGAATAGGAAACGAATCAAACTTGTTTGATACTGTACAGATTATGCGAGGAGGATATCAACTTTATTTACAAAGGTTGAGTTTCACCATATTCCTCAAGATGAAAATCGGATGGCAGATCTTCTTGCAACGTTGGCTTTCATGATTGTGGTGAACTTTTGGAATGAAGTTCCTAATTTGACTATGATGTGTCTTGATAGGCCAGCTCATATATTTGCCATTGAAGAAGTCAAAGGTGAAAAGCCATGGTATTATGAAAGATAAGAAGACTTTGAGAAGATTAGCTAGCACTTCTACCTGAAGAGTGATGTACTTTATAATAGAAATTTTGATATGGTTTTGCTCAGATACGTGGATAGACACGAAGCAGACCTGTTGATGATTGAAGTCTATGAAGGTTCCTTTGGTACTCATTCCAATGGACATGCTATGGAAAAGAAGATGTTGAGAGCAGGTTACTATTGGCTGACAATGGAATCTGATTGTTGAAAGTTTATGAAGAAATGCCATAAGTGTCAAATTTATTCAGATAAGATTCATGTTCCTCCGACACTGTTGAACGTCATTTCTTCCCCATGGCCCTTCTCCATGTGGGGAATTGACATTATTGGCATGATTGAGACCAGATCTTCAAAAGGATATCGTTTCATTTTGGTGGCTATTGATTACTTCACAAAGTGGGTTGAAGCGGCATCATATGCGAATGTGACCAATCAGGTGGTGATCCGATTTATCAAGAATAAGATTATATGCCAATATGATGTGCCAAGCAAGACCATTACTGATAATGGATCGAACTTGAACAATAATATGGTGGAAGCTATTTGCAAAGAATTCAAGATCACACATCATAATTCTTCTCCCTACCGGCCAAAGAAGAATGGGGTTGTTGAAGCTGCAAATAAAAACATTAAGAAGATCATTCAGAAGATGGTTGTAACGTACAAAGATTAGCACAAGATTCTCCCATTTCCTTTACATGGGTATTGTACATCCATTTGCACTTCAACATGGGAAACCCCTTTCTCTCTTGTTTATGGCATGGAAGTTGTGCTCCCCGTGGAGGTTGAGATCCCATCATTGCGTGTTTTAATGGAAGCCAAGTTGACAGAAGTTGAATGGTGTCAGAGAAAATATGATCAATTGTATTTAATTGAAGAGAAGAGATTGACTACCATTTTTCATGGTAAGTTATATCAGCAGAGAATGAAGAAAGCTTTTGATAAGAAGGTCAAGCCTCGTGTGATTAGAGAAGGTGACTTCGTGCTCAAGAAGATCTTATCTTTCAAACCTGATGCTAGGGGCAAATGGGCTCCTAATTATGAAGGCCCACATGTTGTTAAGAGAGCCTTCTCAAGCGGTGCATTAATTCTTACAACTATGGATGGTGAAGAGTTCACTCATCCTGTGAACGCCGATGCAGTCAAGAAATACTTCGCCTAAAAAAAAAGAAAAAAGCATCTCACTAAGTTGAAAATCCTAAAGGGAGAATTAGGCAAATATAAGCATCTCGGTGGATTGAAACACTGAAAGGGAGATCCAGGCAAAAGTTAGAGACATAAGACAGAAAATTTATCCCTGTAGATTGATTACTCCACCTTGGGCCAATCTAGGCAAAATCTAGGGATTATGGCAAGTAACTACATTCGGTTGGTCCTTATCATTGAAACAGTTTTGAGCAGTCATCTGGTTCTGATTCATCATTCTCAACCAAAGACAAGCATAGTGGATTTTGAAGTTGGTAGGGAGAGTAGGGATCATTGTAATCAATGTATCCCTTTTCCATGTAAATTACCATTTTCAAACATTGTAAAGATCCGTGGAGTCCCGCCATTTGCGGACTACCATTCTATTATATAAAGTTGAGCTTTTATCCAATTATTTTGTATTCTGATTTATTTCTGTTTTAAAATTGAATATTTATGATGATAAATTTGAAATAAATAAATCAATGAATAATCATTTTTCTTAAAATAATAAGGCATTTACTTTAAGAATAATCGTTTTCAAAAAAAGGAATGTCAACAGCAATCTCAAGAACGGTAAGTCTTGATGTGTAAAGCATGTGTCCGTCTTCCCCGAGCATTTGTTTGGTGACTTTATTTCCCCAATAATTCGTCATTCATTCCTAACATGGTTGAAAAGTTTCTCCCTAAGTAATTTATCATCCCGAGTGAGTTGGTGGGTCTCTTCCCCAGTTGAGCTGATGATCTATTCCCTTTACAATTCATTCTTCCCCGGCTGAGGTATTCATGTTTGAACCCTGTATTATCTTGGAACTTTTATTTGGTCTCCAGGTCCCCGACGCACTTATTTGTGTTGCGAAGCCGTGACAGCTTCTCCTCTGTGTGAGTCGGCAGATCCGGTTGATATTATTGTGCGTGAGGATTGGTTTATTTCTCAATCTCCGAGAAGAATTTGATGATTATTGAAGTCTTTTTGATCTTTGATCTGACAGATCATTGTGTCCCCAACAATTGCCGGAATCCCCAGTAGAGCGTCTAGTTCTCCTCACTCAGAGTTTTACCTCTTGATTTTGACTTAAGACCCCAGTGGACTTCAATCTTCTAATAGAAGCTCTTCCTCTAGCGGTGTTTGGAGAAATATTGGTAATGTCCCCTGCAGGGTTGTCTCCCATTTGATATGGTGTTGACTTAAAATTCTCCGCAACATTAATTCATTGAGGATCCTCGACAAATCCCTCTTTGTCCTCAGCATTTTGGGTTGGATGCATGATTCTCCATGTCCTTCCCCAACCAGAGTTGAACTCATCTTGCAGTTAGGATTTTAGATCCGTGATGATTTATCTTCATCCCTAGCAGTTTCTCTAGTTGGTGCTCCATCTTGTTGAGATTAGCCAAAAACCTAGTTGAGATGATCTAGATCTTTGTTATCTGTATCATTTGTGCTCGTTTGTGAGCATAATCATATACATACTCATGCATATGCATATGCATGCATAAAACAAATCATCAGATATTTCATTATGCATTTTTTATCACATTGCTTTTTCTTCTGATCCCCTGCCTTGGTGATATTATCTCCCCATGCAGATTTGGTGTGTTTGTCGTCCTTCAATCATAGAGTGTCAGTCCCTTTAAGAAGAAAAAGTTTATCTTTTCTCCTTTCCCCACTGAGTTATTTCCTCGTGGATGATTATTATTTCAGTTTCCTCCCCAATTCATTATCTGGATGGAACCACTCCCCTTGAGTTATATCCTCATTAGGTTAAGTCTTGTTTGACCGTTTCTTTATAGTTCTTACCTAGATAGATCTTTTGGTCCCCCGAGAGTTTATTTCCCAGTAACTGGTATTGTTCTTCTTGGTGTTGAGTACTTTACCTGTGTTAATTTACCTAGTAACCGATAAAAGGTAATTTACTTCTTTGATGTTCTCTAGTGGATTCGTTTTTGTTTCTTCGGCAAGTTTATCCTTCATATGTTCATCTTAACCGATAACGGATATTCTTCCTATTTATGGTATTCTACCCAATAAAAATGTAGTTGTAATTCCTATTTTTCCCAGAAGGGTTCATCCTTGATATGTTCAATTGAACCGGTGACAGATTGTCTCTTTCTTCGGTCTTCTACCCAGTAACAGGTAGTTGTAATTCCTATTTTATTTCCTTTCACAGTAGGTCACTCTTACCCAATAACCGATAATGAATATGCCTCATTTTCTTTCTCAACAAGTCATCCTTGATATGTTTACCCTAACCGGTAACGGATGTCCCTCTGCCCGAGTATATTATCTTTTGACCCAATAATTGGTAATAGATAATATATCTCTTTGACTCCTGTGTTAAATTTTTTCTTCCCCAATTGAGTTTGGTTTCGTATTTCTTTGAGAAATCGAATCCCCTTTCGTGTGAGTATCTCAGCTTTGTATTGATTTACGTACTTCCCCAGTGGGTGTTTCTTGTTGTATTGGTGTTATCCCAATACATGCATATTTCCTTTCACCTCAGTCTGAGTCTTTCCATTGATTTATTTTCATGGAAAATCCCTCGTGTCTCCAGTAGTTTTCAAGTCGTAGCCTGGCCTACGCATGAATTTTATCCCCATAGTCTTTGTCTCCCCGAATTCTTTTCCTTTGTGGCAATGTATTCCCCACGAAGCTTGTTTTGCATTCATATCATATGCATCATGAGGTCTCTTAGAGACCAAAATTTATGTCTAGATGTTGTTATTTAAGTCCATTCTGCTGAGATGATACGAATATTTTAACCTTCACATCCTCAACTACAATTTCCTTAAATAGGGGCAGCTGTAAGACTCCAATTTTGACCCTAAGATCCTTCATTTTATCTTATCATTTGCATTGACTTTCGGATCACACCATGACATCCTCCTTTGCCCTCATTCATTGGGTTTGTATAGGGAGAGATCACTAAGCACATTTATGATTGTATCATACTTTATTTTTGTTTACTAACAAAAATACCAAAAATATGTCTCTATGTGTCTTTATTCCTTTTGTAGGTAGTGTATACCTCCCTCTGTGCCCTATCAAGGTCACAACTATGGTTTGAGATCCTCAATGCAAAGATATCAATCCAAAAATGGTCCACATTGGATCTAAACATCATATATGGACCCCCATGTTATTAATTTGCCAATTTGATCAAAAGTTTGAAGCTTGTTTGCCTTGGAAACCCTTATTCTTCTGGGTATCTTGTGTGACTTCCTCAGCAAGTTTTTTCAACATTCGGTCAACTATTTCAAGGGACACATAATTATAAATCATCTTATGCATATATGATCCTCCATTACCCTCAAAGATCAAGAGAACTTCAATTTGCAAGTTGGTTCCAAGATGTTGACCAGAGAAAGTCAACTAGTCAAAATTGGGGTTCCCTAGACCCTATATCCTACACTTTGTGTCATATGAAAATGATTCTGAGATCAAATTTACTCTTTATGACATTCCAAAACACTTTCATGTTAGCATCAAGTGCTAATTTTTCTTGGAAAGCCATTTTTATGGTAAACGTGTATAGGTCATTTTGTATGTGCCGTAGTTAGGAGGTCAACTTCCAAGGACCATAAGTTGCTCAATTGTTATGATATGAGGACCACACAAGTTTCATGATCAATTTAAAGATGTCTTCTCCAAAATTTATTCTTTGAGAAATGTAAAATTCAACTTGCAAGGGCTTGTGCCAAGAGGAAACATTATAGGTCATTTTGGGCCATCATCATCGAACAAGCAATTTTCCTCAACTTCTAAAATCTATAACTCCCTCATGAGAAATCAAAATGATGTGAAATTTGTGACCAACTTTAAGAGGAATTAAATAGCTACAACTTTGATGTAGGAACCATTTTCATTTTCATATCATAGCAAAAGTTATTTAAGGTGGAAGAAGTGGTCATTTGACTTGATACTTAGAAAATGTTCAACCATGTTTGATTTCTCAAACTTCCACCTCAAAATTCATTATGATCTAAGCTCCAATTAGAAAAGTGTTCAACATAAAAGTTGTTCTCCTTGATGTCACCTTTCAAAATCATTCAATATCACTTCATTTGGACAAAAATTGAGGGACTTGCGCATGGTTCCTTTGTTGGGTTTGTTTTGGCAACTTTTACACTCAAATGTTTAATTATTTTTGCATGTTTCCATGTGATGACTTCAGTACCAAATTTGCACTAATTAGAAGTTGATTGCATCATTGCTTGGGCCTAATTCAATGTCCATGCACCCATGCACAAATGTTGTTATTTTTGACAATTTCTGGAATGGTGTAAAACTGAATTCCATAGCCTATAAATACAAGTGCATTGCTTCAAGAATGAGGGACACGCCCTGGCCAAGTCTTTCAAAGCTATCTCAGAACCCTACTCCATAAAATTCCTTGAAGATTTCGTTGAAATCATGTTTGAATTTATCCTTATGTTTTGAGATTCAAACTCCAAGGATTCATTGTCATTTTCATCTCAATTGATCACTGCAAGCATCAGGAGGAAGAACCAAGTGGATTCACATTGAGATCAAGCCAAATCACTACTACCCGAAGGTGATTTTTCAAAACTTCAAGCCTTTTATTCTCACTCAATTCTCCTATATTCTCTTTGATTATTACTTGTCTTAAGTCCTACCAATGTAGGCAACAAAATTGAGTTGCAACTCAGATTGTGTACCTCAAAATTCAATTCCTCGTATCTCTTAATATATTTGGAATTGGACAAAATTGAGGCCAGATTCGAGCTCCTGAGCTTTTTCTCTTTAAAATAATGTCTTTACATTTCATCTTCTGAATGGTTGAGGGTGGACCAGTTCGGTGAGGTCCACCGGAGAAGACAACCGGAGCTAAGGCTCCAGTGATGCATTGGCAGGTCTCTTATCCACTTGATCTGTTCAACTTGTTTTAATCTTGACCACTCCTTGTGATTACCATACCTATGACGCATTGACTGAGGAACATAGTGGAAGCGGGCACATGGCCATTAGATCTTCCACCTCAATTAATGAGGGAGATCTAATAGCCCTCGTTTTTTCTATTTTCTATTTTAATTCTAATTTTTCATTTAATCCCTTTATATTGTTTAATTCATATTTATAGCGGGGTTTTCGTTACCTTTAGGTTTATTGACTAAACCAAAAGTCAACATATAATTCGAGTCGCCACCGCACTTTTATTTGTCCAAAGGAAAGGCTAAAAAGCGAACAAAAGCCAAGGTAAGAAGTTTTTCAAATCAAAAACTAATAAAAATGTTAGAGATCTAGGTAAGGGGGTTGGTTATGAAATGGGAAGGTTTTATGCACCCAAAACATCCTTAGTACTCTAAGGGAACCCTTTTTGCAAATATGTGTTGTAGGTTGGTATTTCTGAAAAAGATTTGTACAAAAGATTGAAGGGATGAGAAGAGAATAGATTGTATTTACAAATTTTGTTGTTTGAGTGGATGAACCCATTGCCTACATACCATCACAAAGGTAGGATCAAAACCTCGTAGTTCGGGGTAAAAATCTCAAAGATTGGTGAATTGATTTGATCAAAAGCTTTAAGGTCTTTTGTTATCAAAAGGACAAAACTCAACCTAAACCAACAATCCACCATGTGAGGAAGGCTTCAACATGCTAGTGAGGGGTTAACCCTATAATAAGCATGGAAGACTTATAATCCAACACTAAGGATGAGGTGAGATTTCCATCAACCACTATGATAACTCAAACCTATGACTAATGTTTTTGAAAAGATTTAACAAGTAGCCATTGGAACCACAAAACAAACTTGAACTGAGTTGTATTTACAAGTTAGATTTATTTACAAAAAATGAAGTCAAAGTTGGATTAAGATTTATTCACAAATGAGTATTTCTTAAAAGAGTTTTGAAAAGTCAAAGGCATAAGGCCTGGGTTTCTAGTTTGAAACAAAGTCAAAGTTTGAAGAAAAGATTTTTGGCTTGGTTAGAGTAGGGAGAAGAAGTGAAGGGCTAGTTCTAAAGCATACAAAGATAAGAGAGGAAAGATAAACCTTTGGAGTTCCTTTTCTTAAAATCATAGAGATGATTCAAGATGCTCCTTTCCTTTGGACTTAGTACACAAACAAGCAATCACACAATTTGGATTCAAGCTCCTAGGATCTCCATTTGACTTGTTTCTTAACTTGGCTACTCATGAAAATGGTCCTCTTTTAACAATCTCAAGGTAGGATCCCTATCACACAAGAGCAAACATCAAAAAGTTCACAACACAAATAAGGGGAATGGACAAAGAATAAGTTTGGATGATAAGTCCTTTGAGATCAACTTTGGATTTTAGCATTCTAAAGGCATGAGGCCTAGTTGCTCTTCAACAATTTAGCATTCTAAAGGCATGAGGCCTAGTTGCTCTTGAACTCCTTTAAGCATAGGTATGTCTTAATTCTAAGTCCTTTCTCCTTTTCATTTGGTTCACACAAAACAAACACAAAGCAAACACAAGATAGCAATATATTTATATACATTAATGAGCTCAAATGAGCAAAATAAAAATGACATAAACATAAAATATCTGCTCAAGTGAGCAAAATGAAAAGCAATATGAATAATGAGCAAGAAATAAATGGCATTAAAAGTAAATGGCAATAAATTAAATGCTCAAACTAAAGTTAGTAATTAGTGAGGTTATGTTAACTTGTCATGAGACAATGTAGTGCTACGTTAAGCAATCGTAAGTGGACTAATGTTGTACTCACACCTATCTGAGGCCCGTCAATAAAAATATAGGCAAAGAACACAAGTTAGAGATCATGACTAGTAAGCCAAGCTCCATAAACTTGCCACGCCAAAACAAAAGGGGAAGGGCCTTGTATTGTCTTTAGGTTAAACAAAACAACTCATTGGACACAAAACAACTCATTTGATCATGGATCAAGTTGAGTTTGGTTTGGATCAAAGAAGGTTAAACCTCTCATTTGTCAAGACCAACCATAAGAACTTAACTCATTGGCCTTTGATGGAAAGAATGGGATGAAGATGAAAGGGAATGGAAAAGAAGACAAGTATCAAGTCCAATTGATCAAATGTGAATCAAGTCATCATCAATCAATGCCAAATAGAAAAGAAATGAAGATTACAAGTCAACAAGTCAATAATAATTTTTTGGTATTTTTTCAATTAAAATAAAATGCAAATAAAAATAATCAAAATAATGTCAAACCTCAAATTCAATTCAACTCAACTTCAACAAGTCCAATCAAATTCTCATAGGTCTAACATAGTCAAACAAGCTTTGACTAATTTTCTCAACAATTTTTGAAATCAGAAAGCAATTAAAAAAACAATTAAAAATAGCACAAAATGGATTAAAATCTCAAATAAATCTCAAATCAAATAAGAAATTGATGACTATTTTTCATTGACTTTTCAAGATCCATAAATGCTAGGAAAATATTTTTGGAATTTTCAAATATCAGAAAGTATTTTAAAATGAATTAAAACTATTAAAAACCAAATAATTCACAAAAAATATTAAATGAAGTCACAAAAATAATTAAAAATCAAAATACGAAACTAGATTTTTCAAGAAAAAATTTGGAGTTGGTCTCATATTTTTATGACTTCAAATAAATTTTTGATGAATTTTTGAAAATAAAAGGAATTAACTGAAAATAAAAGAAAATGGATTAAATGGGAAAAACCACACCCGCGTGATGCACCTCATTAATTGACGTGGCATCAATGGACTGTCCAGATGTGAGGGCGCAGCGTGTACACTAGTCAAGCGCACGGTAACATGAATTAAATAGAGTAAACGCAATGAAGGATCCAGATTAGAACGTGGAAACATGATCCAAGGGCCATGAAGGCATACACGTGGTGATGGTGGTGGAAACCACCATCTTCTCCAGTGAACCAACAACCTCCGGCCACCAGTTGCAGAAAAAAAAAAGTTTAACAAAAATGAAAAGTAAGGACATGGAAATGAAGCTCGTGTGATGGAGATCACCACTGTATCCATGGATCTTCCTCACTCTTCCTATATTGACAGAAATGTGAAGTGGAAGATCATGGTGTACAAATTGTAAATGCACGAAATGGAAAATTGAAACCACCATTGGCTTGCCTCAAGTGTGAGGACTTCAGAAAACCAAACAAACAAGAGAATACTACATTGAATTGCAAGTTCTAGATCCAAAAAGTTTGAAGGTATACCTCTGAATTGAAGCTCTTTAAGCCACGAAACCTTCAAGATCTTGGCTCCTCTTTACTCTAGGGATGCAGTGGAGATGATAGGTTAAGGAATTAAGCTTTGAAAATCAACTAATGATGTTGAATTTCAAGCTTGAAAGTGAGAAAAATTTATGGAAAATTCCTTTGGTATGGCTATGGTTTCAATGTTGCAACGTTTCAGATCTCCAAAAGGTTGATGAATGAATGAGAAGAAGTGCTTATTTATAGCTGAAATTGGTTGTGCATCATGCTTCCCTCGTGTGCATTGCATTTGAAAATGGATATGCATGGGCCTGTACAGGCACATGTGAGGCCCAATGATGAGTGAAACATCTTGCTGAGTTCATTTGAAGAGTAATTGGTCGTGCATTTTGGAGGGAACTGACTTGCACATTAAGTTTCATCATAAAAATGCTAAATTGTACCTAAATGAAGAGCTCTTTGAAACTCACCAATGGTAAGTCCAAAAAAAATAATGTGAGTAATGGTTGGAATGCCCTTGAAATAAGGAACAAAAGTAATGTTGGGCAAAAATTCATTTGGCATTTGGAAATTAATGAAAACTGGCTGTGAAAATTTAGGTACAAAACATGTTTAAGTCACCTTTGAAAAATTTCACCAAAAGCAAGGCCATTCAAACCCCTCCGTTTTCAAGATGCAAGCTTCAAATGGAAACACCTCCAACATCAAAGTTGTTTATCTTTTCAAGATGATCAATTTAAACTCAAATTTTGCATCATTTTGATTTTCCATTACAAAGTTATGGGTATTTAAAGTTGGGTACTTTTTCAAATTCAATGACTTTGGTCCAATGTGACCTATAATGTTTTGTATTATCACATGTATTTATTTTGACCAACATAAAATTTGAAGTATACATCTCAAGCTTTCCAATGCATTTGTTTTCACATTAAAATAATAAAAATTAAGGAAGTTATGCCCTTGGTAAGTTGACCTAAAATTAGGGTTTCAGCCAAAATGACCTATAATGTTTTGAAATGAATGATGACCTTAAGTGTTTCAAATGAATTTTTGATGAACATGAAAGTTGTTAATATGGTTCTTAAGAACATTGTTTATCTTGGGGTCATCTTCATTTGACAAACACATTAAAAGTTATATTTCAATGGACCTCAGTTTAGTCAGATGACTTGACTGGTCAACTTCTCAAGGTCAAACTTCCAATCTTGATGAATAAATGACTTGAGGATTCTCAAATAGGCTCATAAATGCATAAAATAATGAATGAAAGAACTTCCATTGATTAAATTTGATCATAGGTTGAGGTTGCTTCATGGGCAACGCACAGTCAAAGCATAGTTGAATTAGGGTTTCCTTGGGGAAACAATCCTCAAGCCCTTTGGGTTATCTTGATCAAATTGGCAAGTTAAGATACTTGGGAGTCATATATGATGATTAGGAGCTTTGTGGACTATTTTCATGCTTTTTCTCATCTTCATCTAGCCATTGCATTGGGCTTAGGAGCCTCATAGGAGCATTGGAGCACATAATCACTTGAGCTTCAAAATAAATAGAGTTAGTGACACATTTATGTGCTTTTGGTTAGTAATCAAAATAAGAAAAGCAATAATATACAATACAAGAATGCTTGGTGGTTTCAAAACACTCAAACAAGTCCCAGCCCTAGGGTTAAGGAGCCAAACATGCTATGATCCTTGAGGCAATGCACTTGTGCAATAACATGATGCCATGAGGGATATTAGGGTCAAAATTAGGGTCTTACAGATGCCCCTATTTAAGGTCATTCTATCCGGAGATAGGAAGGTTAAATCTTCGTCTCGACGAGATAGAATGGGCTTAAATAATAACAAAGAGACGAATTTTGGTCCCTAAGAGACCTTATGTGGCAAATGTATGCATTCAAAATAAAATCTTCATGGTGAATACTTGCCACAAAGGAAAAGAAATAAGGAGAAACTGAAAAATCCATAGAAGTAACACACTCACTAGGGAGACAGAAACTCTGGGGGAAATAAGGTAAAAATCCGTAAGCAGGTCACGACTTAAAAACTTGCTGGGAGACACGAAGGAATTCCACGAAAATAAATCGATGGAAAGACTCGAGCTGATGCAAAGATGCATGTATTGGGGAATATGCCAATACAGCAAAAATTATCCACAAAGGATACATCGGATAAAAATCCGAACTCAGATTGGGAGGTCCACAAAGAACTCAGCTGAGGGAGAAACATCGAGACATTACCGGTTACTGGGTAATAAACTCAAAGAGAGACATGTTATCAAAACATAGGTTACTGGGTGAGAGGACAACACGTTCAAGGAGAAATTTGACTCCACAAGGGACAAAAAAGTCATAATAGGGAGCAGAAGGAAGGAACACTAGGGATACCGGTTACTGGGCATATAATAGGTGACCAACCAGGCGTGAATTAGGAACATATCCAAGACACTCATCATCCGAAAGGAGGGCTGGAAAAGCAAACTCGACTAACAAGATGAGCATTCGATTCCACAAGGAAATACGAATCTTACTCAATTGGGGAAGAAAAAGGCTTCGGCTGAAGAGCGCATGACATATATTATCTATTACCGTCATAACGTAGATAACATACTCGCATGGAAGATTATCCACAACCGGTTACTGGGTTAATAAAGGATAAATCGACCGAAAAGAAAGGACATCAGGATACCGGTTACTAGGTATATAATGATGACCAATCAGGAGGAGAAACAATCATTACCAAACGAGGATAAATGAAAGATGACTCGCAAGGGATAAATTGCTTGACAAAAGAAATTATCCGAGAGATATATCACCGGCTACTGGGTGGTACACTCAAAAATGAAGGGATATCAATACCGGTTACTGGGTAAAGATAACCAACAAAGAGGGGATTACATATACCGGTTACTGGGTAGAAAACCACAGAAATAGGACTTATAACTACCGGTTACCGGG
Organism: Lathyrus oleraceus; assembly: GCF_024323335.1. Lineage (NCBI taxonomy): Eukaryota > Viridiplantae > Streptophyta > Magnoliopsida > Fabales > Fabaceae > Lathyrus > Lathyrus oleraceus. The sequence continues at coordinate 295,415,423 of NC_066580.1, forward strand.
TAGAAGGCCACAAAATCTGCTGGGGAAAGGATGAATAATTAGTAGTTACTGAGCAATTGAACAACTAAACCACAGGGAACAACAGGGGATAACAAGAAAGGAGAGTCAATCCAGGAACAAACTAGAAAGACACAATCAAACAAGACTCAACCCGATGAGGATATAACTCAGGGGAGTAATTCCCGTCCCAATACACACTTGGGGGGAGACTGAAACAATAATCATCCACGAGGACATAACTCAGTGGGGAATAAAGAAGGAAAGAATAGACACTTTCTACCTATGGGGTTGACTCTATATGGAGAGATCAGACACAAATATCTGCTTGGGGAAGAATATTTCACCAATAGCAGAAGATAACAAGCAAAGATATATGGCAAAGAATGCAACATGAATATATGAATGCTATGATTATGCATGTATATGCGTGATTTGTGTATGATTAATGCTGACAAATAGGAGGATCTAACACAAACAAGTCCGAGAAATCACGAACGGACACCCGACACAACATCTCAACAAGAAGGAAAAAGCCTACTGGAGAACTCAGTTGGGGAACACCCTGCGCAGGATGAAAATAAATCATCGGGGATATCAAACCCTATCCCAAAGCTACACTCGCTGAGGATACAAAGAAGATGTATTCTGGAGTAGCGAAAGAAGATATCCATACAGAGAACTCAACTCTGGTGGGGATTATCTCTAGAAGAAGAATAAACACGGCAAGACATCGACCATAACTGGGGATGAGGAAAGTCAAAGCTTTCAACTTCAAGGAACAATACTCTGCACGGGAGGAGTCTTCCAGGGGCAAATAATCCTGACATAAGGAAGATGCGGAAGAACCTGCCGGGGAGTTTCCATCAATTCTCTCGGGGACAGGCTACTGAATATCAATAAGATCTGCCGTAGAAGAAACTCTACTGGGGAACTTATCAAGGAATAATGTGAAACTCCATCGGGCACAACCACCAACCAGATGCACACCAATCAAAACTCTCCCTTCTATCTGCTGGAGCGGAAACTCTGCAAAAGAGGAAAAATAGCAATTTGCTCCACTAGGGAAGGAAATAAACACATCTTCAACACCAATGCTCAATGCTAGAAGAAAATCTTCAAACCCGGAGATGATACCAACATCAAACTCGGATCAGACAACCCTACTGGGGATAAGTTGCGAATATGCTCGAAGGAACTACCCTGGCTGAGGAAATCGGAAATGAATCCTTCGTTAACAAACGACAAGTTGGGGATGAAAGGGGAGACAAGCCCTTCATCCATTGCTCTAGGCAACTTCCTGCCGAGGAGAGAATCATCTGGAAAGATAGCTCTACAGGGAACACATGCTTACTCCGCTGGGAACTTCTACTCATACCGAGGAAAGACGAACCTTCTCGTGAGTAAAATAGCATATCAACTTTTATCAATCTAAAAGGGATTTTAGGTCAGTCCGCACGAGGAATGACAACATGTATAATTGATAAAACACAAATGCTAGTGCCTGATATAGAGGGATACACGTCTCTAAAAAGATCAAGGCAAAAACTGGAGCAGAAAGGATCATTCACAAATCAAATCAAAACAACCCAACATGGATTGCTGAGACTCCGCGGGGGAAACAAGCATGTATGCACAAACAAACTATCCAGGAATACGTTGGATGAACATCCTCCAATTCTGCTAGGGGAAAGCAATCCATAAGACAAATCAATCCACTTCCATCAAGGAGAACTTCGTCATACCAGACTCTCTGGGAAGCTGATGATGTACTATTCTTTCAGCGCTTGTTAGGGAGTCAACTGACAGCTGATGAAGAGGATATAAGAATGCTAGAACATGAACAAATGTCTTACCCTTTGGAAATAATACTATCCTTGGGAAAGCACTGAGGACGTTCCACTTATCCTTTCAATCACTGTGAATGTTCATTTTGTTTAAAACAATTTATTTATAAGAACTTTATTTGTTTAAAACAATGATATTTATCAATTAAAACATGCAAACATTTGTTAAACAGAAACAAATAGGAGTGCAAAGAATTGGATAAAGGCTCAAATTTATTTAATAGAATGGTAGTCCGCAAATGGCGAGACTCCATGGATTTTTACAAATTTGAAATTGGTGATATACATGGACAAAGGGATACATTGAACATAATGACCGTTTCTCCACCAACTCTGAATCCACTGTATTCGAAACTTCACTTGATGATGACTGAGCGAGAATCTCTGACGGACAACAATTGTAGAACAAAGTCTTGTCAGGATGCAGTTACTTGCCAAATCCCTAATTTTTGCCTAGATTTCCCCAGGGTGAGCTACTCAATCTAGTGGGATATATATTCATTTTTTATGTCTCTAACTTTTTCCTGGATCGCCCTTTCGGGTTTTCAATCCACCGAGACGCTCATTTTTGCCTAAGCCTCCCCTTCAGGTTTTCAACTTAGCGAGCTATTCTGTTTTTTTAATTTTAGGCAAAGTATTTCTTGACTGCATCTGAATTCACAGGACGAGTGAAATCCTCCCCATCCATAGTTGTAAGCAACAAAGCACCGCCTGAAAAGGCCCTCTTAACAACATATGGACCTTCATAGTTTGGAGTCCACTTGCCCTGAAATCGGGAGTGAAAGACAAGACATTCTTGAGCACGAGTCACCTTCTTGGAACACACGAGGCTTGACCTTCTTATCAAAAGCCTTCTTTATCCTCTGCTGGTACAACTAACCATGGCACATGGCAGTTAATCTCTTTTCTTCAATCAAATTCAGTTGGTCATAACGACTCTGAACCCATTCAGCCTCAGTCAACTTGGCTTCCATCAAGACTCTCATTGATGGGATCTCGACCTCTACGAGGAGCACAACCTCCATGCCATATACAAGAGAGAAAGGGGTTGCCCCTGTTGAAGTGCGAACAGATGTACAATAGCCATGCAAAGCAAATGGCAGCATCTCATGCCAATCTTTGTACGTAACAACCATCTTCTGAATAATCTTCTTGATGTTCTTGTTAGCAACTTCAACAGCCCCATTCATCTTGGGTCTATAGGGAGAAGAATTATGATGCGCAATCTCGAACTCGCTACACATCTCTTTCATCATCTTGTTGTTCAAGTTAGATCCATTATTAGTAATGATCTTGTCTGGCACACCATATCGGCATATGAGTTGATTCTTGATAAACTTCACACCCACATGCCTTGTCACATTTGCATACGATGCCGCTTTGACCCACTTGGTGAAGTAACCAATGGCTACGAGAATAAAACGGTGACCGTTCGACGCCTTTGGTTGAATCATGCCAATCATGTCAAATCCCCACATGGATAAAGGCCATGGTGAGGAAATAACATTCAAAAGTGTAGGGGGAATATGAATCTTATCCGCATAAATCTGACACTTGTGGCATTTCTTCACATACTCGCAACAGTCAGACTCCATTATCAGCCAATAGTATCCTGCTCTCAACATCTTCTTAGCCATAGCATGTCCATTGGAATGAGTACCAAATGAACCCTCATGGACTTCAGTCATCAACAGGTATGCTTCGTGTCTATCCACGCATATGAGCAACACCATGTCAAAATTCCTCTTGTAAAGCACATCACCATTAAGGTAGAAACTGCTAGATAATCTCCTCAAAGTCTTCTTATCATTAACAGATGCCCCAGGACACAACCCATGGAATTATCAAGCACAGTCAAGTACATAATCAATGGTCTCCCTTCAACAGGCGGAGACAGAATCGGAGGCTCAAACAGATACTCTTTGATATTGTCAAAGGCCTTTTGGCAATCCTCGGTCCAATCATGACGTTGATCTTTTCAAAGGAGCTTGAATACAGGCGCACATGTGGGATACAAATCTCGAAATGTAATTCAAGCAGCCAAGAAAACCTCGGACTTGCTTCTCAGTTTTGGGCACATGCATCTCTTGTATTGCTTTGACCTTGGCAGGATCAACTTCAATACCTCTCTCGCTGACAATAAAGCCCAATAACTTGCCAGAACGGACTCCATATGTACATTTATTCGGATTCAAGCAGAGTTTGTACTTCCTCAAACGCTGGAAAAGCTTCAACAAGTGTTCTACATGTTTAACCTCCATTTTCGAATTTGAAATCATATCATCAACATACACCTCGATCTCCTTGTGCATCATATCATGAAACAAGGTAGTCATGGCACGTTGATACGTGGCTCTGGCGTTCTTCAAACCGAAGGGCAACACTCGATAACAGAATGTTCCCTAAGGTGTGATGAATGTTGTCTTCTCCATATCCTCGGGTGCCATTTTAATATGCTTATAACCGGAAAATCCATCCATAAATGAAAAGACATTGAATTTAGCCGTATTATCTACCAACATATCAATGTGTGGTAGAGGAAAATCATCTTTCGGACTAGCTCTATTCAAGTCACGGTAATCCACACACATTCGGACTTTTCCATCTTTCTTAGGCACAAACACAATATTGGCCTTCCATTGAGGATATGTAGAAGTCACCAAAAACCCCATATCAATTTGCTTCTGAACTTCTTCTTTAATCTTCACTGCCATATCAGGATGAGTTCTTTTGAGCTTCAGCTTCACAGGCACACACCCAGGCTTCAACGGCAAGAAATGTTGCACGATATCAATATCTAGACCAGGCATGTCTTCATATGACCAGGCAAAGATGTCGACATATTCTTGTAGCAACTCGACCAACCCCGTCTTAACAAACTCTTCAAGAAGTGCCCCAATCTTCACTTCACGAATGCAGTCTTCAGACCCCAAGTTGACTGTTTCTAGATTCTCAAGATGCGGCTGAATGATCTTCTCCTCGTGCTTAAGCAGATGGGTAATCTCATCAGGAATCTCTTCAACATTATCTTCTTCTGCCTCAAATATAGGGAACTCAAAGTTGGGAGATGGTGTTGGATCATTATGTTCAATGGATTTGATTAACCTGCATAATGATTTTGAGTATAAAAGAGATTTTAGATTTCAAACAAGGCAAATCATTATGCATATGAAAAGATTGATTTTATTCTTTTTTTAGGGTTTTATGGTGATCACCAATTTCATGCAAAAAGTAAAAAGGAAAAATAGTTTGAGAAAAACAAACATTTAACATGCGATTATTGAACGAATATCATTGCATTAATCAAATTAGTGTCAACAATGTCTTCACTTCTCCTTTTGGCATGGGAGAAGGGTTTTTAAACAAAATGAACACATTACGTTGACTTATGGATAACTGTTGGAACATCAACAGCGACCCAATTATTGCAGGTTCCTCCGAGAATGACAAAGTTGCCAAGGTCTTCCTCTTCATCTTCTTCAACGATGGCAGCAGCTTCCTGATCTTCAACGGTGTGGATGAAACCTCCACTCAGGAACAACCCGAGATTATTGGAAATACCAGAAGAGTACCCTATGCCAGCCTGGGACTTGTTATCTTCCAACTTGATCATTTTCCTAAAACCAATAGTTGCACCATGCTCAATGGCCAACTTCGCATCATTATAGGAGACAAATGAAGAAAGACTTTTCCTAGAAGGCTCAGCAATAGACAAAGCTTGGAATGGAGTTCCAATCTCATCCTAAACATCAATGTAGGAGAAGGAAGATAAATGGCTCACCAAGAGAGAATTCTCTCCCCCTATCACCACCAACTTCCTGTTCTTCACGAACTTTAACTTTTGGTGCAGAGTGGATGTCACGGCGCCTGCGTCTTGAATCCATGGTCTATCGAGCAAACAGCTATATGACGGATGAATATCCATGACCTGGAAAGTGATCTGGAAATCACTAGGTCCAATCTTGATTGGGAGTTCTAATTCGCCAATCACAGTTTTACGTGATCCATCAAACGCCTTCACTACCACTCCACACTGCCTCATGGGAGGCCCCTGATATGAAAGTTTAGCAAGAGTGGACTTTGTCAATACATTGAGTGATGATCCTGTGTCCACCAACACATTGGACAGGGCATCATCTTTACAGTTCATGGATATATGTAAAGCCAAATTGTGGCCTTTTCCCTCCTTGAGAAGATCAGTATCACAGAAGCTCAAATTGTTGCAGGTTGTTATATTTTCAACAATGATATCAAACTGCTCAATCGTGACATCGTGATCCACGTATGCCACGTCCAACACCCTCTGCAATGCTTTACGGTATGGCTCTGAATCCATCAACAAAGATATGATAGATATCTTTGATGGAGTTTGTAGCAACTGATCCACAATATTATACTCACTCCTCTTGATGAGCCTTAGCATCTCATCACCATCCTCCTTCAAAATGCCAGACTGGCCAACCAGGATAGGAGCATTATTGGTTTTAACAACAACAAGGTCAACACCCTTCACAACAGGAACAAAATTATTTGAAGAAGAAGTTCCCACGGGACTGGCAGGATTAACAGCAGCTCTCTTCACAACGTCTTCGTGGGATTTCGGCTGAGCTGAGAAAACACGACCACTATGGGTCACTCCACTAACGTCAGAAATGCTCACAATAGAGGTTGAGGGAAATGGCACCTCCTTTCCATCTTCCAACATAACTGCATTATATCGGTAGGGAATTGCTTTGTCTGATACATACGGGACAGGACCCGCTGGCTTAATCACAAGAGCTGGCGATACTTTCTTCTTGCTGCCATCATACTTGATAACAACAGGCTCAGGAATTTTAAACACAGGAGTGATAACATCAACTTCATCCTCATTACGATTCTGAAGTATCTCAATCATCCCTTAATCTAGCATCTCTTGTATGTCCTTTCTCACTTGACAACATCCTCTTTCACTGATAGTGCACACCTGACACCTATCATGATCATGATCATGCTCATAATGGTTGTGTTCACACAACAACTTATGCATCTCTACTAAGTATTTCCTTATGTCATTCACATAAAGGACTTTATATTTGCCAGGGTACCCCTGAACCATATTAACAACTGCTTTCCCATGCTCGGGCAATGGGTTCTTCTTCATATTAGGGCCTACGTCCTTAAAGAACAGTATCCCGCTCCTTACAAGGTCTTGCACCTTGGTCTTCAAAGGAAAATAATTCTCCACATCATGTCCGGGAGCACCGGAATGATACACACAGTGAAGTTCAGGCTTATACCACCATTGAGGATTGGCTGGTCCAGTAGGAGGATCACGAGGAGTTATCAGCTTCCTATCGATCAAGGAAGGATAAAGTTCAACATACATCATCGCAATCGGGTCAAAAGTCACCCTCTTCCTCTCGTAGTCGTTGGTGCTGGTGTTGTTATTATTGCGAGGCTGGTTAGCCTGTTGTTGACGATGTTGTTGTTGTGGTTATTGTTGAACTTCTCTGAAAGTAGGTGCTATATGAGCCACCTGGTGTTGGTTAACAGTCGGACGGGCTTCCTTCCTCCTCACAGAGGGCCTCCTTTGAACATGGGAAGACACAACATGAGTCTCCCCCTCCTTCTTCCTAGCAAACCCTCCATACTTCTTTGTTGAGGAACCATCATCACGAGATAAACGTCCTTCACGAACCCCTTATTCTATCCTCATCCCCATATTCACCATTTCGGTGAAGTTCGAGGGAGCACTAACAATCATGCACTCGTAGTAGAAAGAGCTCAAAGTCTTCAGGAAGATCTTTGTCATCTGCTTCTCCTCCAAGGGTGGAACTGTCTGAGCTGCCAATTGTCATCACCTCTGGGCGTATTCCTTGAAGGTCTCCTTGTATTTCTGGGACATCGTCCTCAATTGATCTCTGTCTGAAGCCATATCCACATTATATTTATACTTCTTTACAAACGCCTCTCCAAGATCATTGAAAGTGCGGATGCTTGCACTCTCCAGACCCATATACCACCAGAGCGCAGTACTTGTCAGGTTGTCCTGAAAGTAGTGAATCAGCAGTTGATTGTTGTCGGTTTGTGTTGACATCTTGCGAGCATACATCACAAGATGGCTGAGTGGACATGTATTCCCCTTGTACTTCTCAAAGTCAGGAACTTTGAATTTAACAAGGATTTTAACGTTGGGCACCAAGCACAACTCAGCAGCACTCTTCCCAAAGAGGTCCTTACCTCTCAAAGTCTTCAGTTCCTTGCACAGCTCAAGGAATTGATCTTTCATTTCATCCATTTTTTCATATATATCCGGGCCCTCAGATGGCTCGTAATGATAAACGGTGTCTTCTACACATGGGAGAGTGTGCACAACGGGAGGTGGCACAGACAGGACCGGGCTAGATGTCAGCATAGAAGCAAGAGTGGGAGCGAAGCCCTCTGATATGAAGTTGGATGGCATTCCCCAAGGGAACCCAACTGGCATAATTGGAGCGAAGTGGGCGGTGGCAGCAGGCGCTATTGAAGTAGCTACCTCAGAAATGACCGTCCTCGCGGGAGGAGTTGCAGGAGTTGGCAAAGCTTGACTTTGCGCGGCCAGTCTAGCAATCTCTTCCTTCAGGTCCCTGTTCTCTTGCTCGAGATGTTCCATTATCTTCGGATGATTTGCTCTGGTGTTATACCAGTGCATCAACTTGTCTTCAAAATAAATGAAGAGCAGAGAGTTAGACCACTGATCAAGAGCTCGGAAAAAAACATGCTTATGCATATGATGCATGCAATGCCTGTGCACATGATTTGGTTTTTATCAGAGGAACTTTATAAAGATCTATTTGGAAAATATTTGAAAAATATTGAACCTTGAAGACATATATGGAATACTCATAGAAATATAATATTTGGAAACTTTTTACACCAAAGAAGTAGTACAGTTTTGGTAACCAAGTACAATACAAGAGAAAAGAAGAATAAACATCCTATGGAGCCCTAGAAGAAATTGTCCAAAGCCTTCGAGATCGGAAGATATGTTGCACGAAGCCTCTTCACCTCTCTCTCATAAGCTGCTTCCATGTCGGCCTTCTCCTTGGCGAGCTGATCGCACTTCCTCTTCCAAAACCTGGACGAGTGAGGAAAAAGAGAAGTAACCACATCACCAGGCTCATCAATGACCTGATGCTCTAGAAAATATATCATTGCATCCTTATCCTTGAGCTGCTGAAGAAGCTCCTCACGCTCACGAACCCACGCACGCGAACGGTCTTCGTCTCTCAACTCCTCTACTCCTTGATTAGGGAGGGTTGAAGGCCCAACCATAACCATAGGGGTAGGTCTCGGATACTCGTACGGCATGCGGTACTCGAGAGCTCTCCTCTTCACCCAAGAGGTGTAAGGTTCCAAAGCAATACAATTCTTCGGACCAAGCTCTTTCCTTCCCTTCCTATGAATCTTGCACCAGGCGTGGACCATTCTATCCTTCAGGTTTTGGGGATCTTTACCCCCTTGAAAGAATAAGCCTTCCAACAAAATGTTGTTAGGTTTATCCTTTAAGCGGAACCCAAGCTGACGGCGAGCCAAAGTATGGTTGTAGTTAATCCTACCACATGTACCAAGAAGAGGCACATTGGAGAATTCACCACAAGAGTCAATAATCTGAACGCCATCACAAACACGATTATACCAAGAGATACCATCATTAGTGAGAGACATAAGCCTCGTGGACCACCGTAGACATCCCTTGTTCTCCTTAAAGGAAAGTGTCTGAGGCATGTGCGAAATAAACCACTTGTACAACAGAGGCAGACAACACACAATGGAACCACCACCCTTTGCATTCCTCATATGCAAAGAGAAATAAGTGTCACCCAACAGATTCAGAACGGGATTAAGAGAAGAGAAAATCCTAATAACGTTCACATCCACTAAGTTGTCGATGTTGGGAAATAACACTAGCCCATAGATGAGGAGTACAAATATGGCTTTAAAAGTAGCTTTGGCAATCAGAAAATCAGACGGGAGACCTTGAATTCCACCTTTGGTAGTCATACTGCGACAATGTCAGATACATCCACATGAAGCACATCAGCAATCTCTTGAGAAGACGGAATCTTCTCCAAACCACTAAACGGCAACTGGTCCAGAATAGGTATACCCACATGATAAGCATATTCCTCAAGTGTAGGCAAAAGCTGGAAATCCGGAAAGGTGAAGCATCAATACAAAGGATCGTAGAACTGCACCAACACACTAATCAGACCCTCATCCACCTTAGTAGAAAGAATAGACAGAAGCTTCCCATGGCGAGCTTTGAACTCCAAAGGCTCTAATACATAAGATGTCAATCTCCTTAACTCTTTCAAGTCGGGTTGTCTGAAACTGTACTTCTTCGTATTCCTTCTTTGCTTATCCATGTCTGAAAATTTGCAAATAGACCTCTTAAGTTCCTTGAAAAATCCTCATTATTAATGACATGGATGCGAATTAATGCATGAACGCATGGGTGCAACAATCACACTCAAGGATCAATCAAGTCACACCACACAAAGGTCACGGGATGGCTCAAGTCATCGCCAATATCAATCATCCATTTTGGTGGATTATGGTTTACACCTTATCAACACCCAAGTTCCATTGATATTGAGGATATACAAGAACAGATCAACCACGAATCAATGGTTTGTTGTAAGTCACGAGCATGGAGTCTCGGTTAAGAACCACCCAATGGGATGTACTATGGTTAAACCTGACAATCATGTTTTAAAAGGTCCCCATAGTCATCATCTCATCTTTCGGATATTATCGGATAAAACGACTACTCGTCCTCCAAAAATATTCTCAAGAGGGACTCTTACGAGTGTAGTATCGCATAACAATCATATCAAATCTTACACTTGAACGATCTTCGCACTACGTCCTAATATAGGCCAAGATGGGCTAGGTATCTAAGGTCCTTGGCTTCTAAGGTTTATATTGGAAAGAGTGATGCCTAACCACGACTACTCGTGTGACATTATTGATCCCAACAAGACCTCCACCAAGTGAATGGACTTGCAAGTTAACTTGTTAAGGAATAACTCCACACAAGTCAACAAGACTATGTCATTCTCCTATCATAAGTGCACTCGAGTTCGGGTATAGAACTCATCTCACAAGAAACTACCAAACATACAAGAAATTGATATATCAAGCCATTCATACATTACAAACAATACATTCATCCCAAATTTGCACAAAAATATGCCACAAATAAATATAAACATACAACACACATAAGCAAAAAGTAGGCTAAACCCACTAGAGATGTTAGAGGTAATCCCCGGCAGAGTCGCCACTTTTCGGTAGCGGGGTTTTCGTTACTAAACCAAAAGTCAACATGCAATTCGAGTCGTCACCACACTTTTATTTTTCCAAAGGAAAGGCTAAAAAGCGAACAAAAGCCAAGGTAAGAAGTTTTTCAAATAAAAAACTAATAAAAATGTCAGAGATCTAGGTAAGGGGGTTGGTTATGAAATGGGAAGGTTTTACGCACCCAAAACATCCTTAGTACTCTAAGGGAACCCTTTTTCCAAATATGTGTTGTAGGTTGGTATTTGTGAAAAGATTTGTACAAAAGATTGGAGGGATGAGAAAAGAATAGATTATATTTACAAATTTTGTTGTTTGAATGGATGAACCCATTGCCTACGTACCATCACAAAGGTAGGACCAAAACCTCGTAGTTCGAGGTAAAAATCTCAAAGATTGGTGAATTGATTTGATCAAAAGCCTTAAGGTCTTTTGTTATGAAAAGGAGAAAACTCAACCTAAACCAACAATCCACCATGTGAGGAAGGCTTCAACATGCTAGTGAAGGGTTAACCCTATAATAAGCATGGAAGACTTATAATCCAACACTAAGGATGAGGTGAGATTTACATCAACCACTATGATAACTCAAACCTATGACTAATGTTTTTGAAAAGTTTTAACAAGTGGCCATTGGAACCACAAAACAAACTTGAAGTGAGTTGTATTTACAAGTTAGATTTATTTACAAAAAATGAAGTCAAAGTTGGATTAAGATTTATTCACAAATGAGTATTTTTGAAAAGAGTTTTGAAAAGTCAAAGGCATAAGGCCTAGGTTTCTAGTTTGAAACAAAGTCAAATTTGAAGAAAATATTTTTGGCTTGGTTATAGTAGGGAGAAGAAGAGAAGGGCTAGTCCTAAAGCATGCAAAGATAAGAGAGGAAAGATAAACCCTTGGAGTTCCTTTTCTTGAAATCATAGAGATGATTCAAGATGCTCCTTTCCTTTAGACTTAGCACACAAACAAGCAATCACACAATTTGGATTCAATCTCCTAGGATCTCCATTTGGCTTGTTTCTTAATTTGGCTACTCATGACAATGGTCCTCTTTGAACAATCTCAAGGTAGGATCCCTATCACACAAGAGCAAACATCAAAAAGTTCACAACAAAAATAAGGGGAATGGACAAATAATAAGTTTGGATGAGAAGTCCTTTGAGATCAACTTTGGATTTTAGCATTTTAAAGGCATGAGGCCTAGTTTCTCTTCAACAATTTAGCCTTCTAAAGGCATGAGGCCTATTTGCTCTTGAAATCTTTTAAGCATAGGTATGTCCTAATTCTAAGTCCTTTCTCCTTTGCATTTGGTTCAAACAAAACAGACACAAAGCAAACACAAGATAGCAATATATTTATATACAATAATGAGCTCAAATCAGCAAAAGAAAAATGACATAAACATAAAATATGTGCTCAAGAGAGAAAAATGAAAAGCAATATGAATAATGAGCGAGAAATAAATGGCATTAAAAGTAAATGGCAAGAAATTAAATGCTCAAATTAAAGTTAGTAATTAGTGAGGTTATGTTAGCTTGTCATGAGACAATGTAGTGCTATGTTAAGCAATGCCAAAACAAAAGGGGAAGGGCCTTGTATTGTCTTTAGAATATTTGCTTGACCAAGAAGCAACCTATCTTGGACACAAAACAACTCATTTGATCATGGATCAAGTTGAGTTTGGTTTGGATCAAAGAAGGTTAAACCTCTCATTTGTCAAGACCAACCATAAGAACTTAACTCATTGGCCTTTGATGGAAAGAATGGGATGAAGATTAAAGGGAATGGAAAAGAAGAAAAGTATCAAGTCCAATTGATTTAATGTGAATCAAGTCATCATCAATCAATGTCAAACAGAAAAGAAATGAAAATTAGAAGTCAACAATAATTTTTTGGTATTTTTTCAATTAAAATAAAATGCAAATAAAAATAATCAAAATAAGGTCAATCCTCAAATTCAATTCAAATCAACTTCAACAAGTCCAATTAAATTCTCATAGGTCTAACATAGTCTAACAAGCTTTGACTAATTTTCTCAACAATTTTTGAAATCAGAAAGCAATTAAAAAAACAATTAAAAATAGCACAAAATGGATTAAAATCTCAAATAAATCTCAAATCAAATAAGAAATTGATGAGACTATTTTTTCATTGACTTATCATGATCCATAATTGCTAGGAAAATATTTTTGGATTTTTCAAATATCAGAAAGTATTTTAAAATGAAGTAAAACTATTAAAAACCAAATAATTCACAAAATATATTAAATGAAGTCACAAAAATAATTAAAAATCAAAATACGAAACTAAATTTTTCAAGAAAATTTTTGGAGTTGGTCTCATATTTTTATGACTTCAAATAAATTTTTTATGAATTTTTGAAAATAAAAGGAATTAACTGAAAATAAAAGAAAATGGATTAAATGGAAAAAAACCACAACCGCGTGATGCACCTCATTAATTGACGTGGCATCAATGGATTATCCAGATGTGAGGGAGCAACGTGTACACTAGTCAAGCGCGCGGTAACATGAATTAAATAAAGTAAACGCAATTAAGGATCCAGATTAGAACGTGGAAACATGATCCAAGGGCCATGAAGGCATACATGTGGTGATGGTGGTGGAAACCACCATCTTCTCCAGTGAACCAACAACCTCCGGCCACCAGTTGCAGTTTTTTTTTTAACAAAAATGAAAAGTAAGGACATGCAAATGAAGCTCGTGTGATGGAGATCACCACTGTATCCATGGATCTTCCTCACTCTTCCTATATTGAGAGAAATTTGAAGTGGAAGATCATGGTGTACCAACTGTAAATGCACGAAATGGAAAATTGAAACCACCATTGGCTTGCCTCAGGTGTGAGGACTTCAGAAAACCACACAAACAAGAGAATACTACATTGAATTGCAAGTTCTAGATCCAAAAAGTTTGAAGGTATACCTCTGAATTGAAGCTCTTTAAGCCACGAAACCTTCACGATCTTGACTCCTCTTTACTCTAGGGATGTAGTGGAGATGATAGGTTAAGGAATTAAGCTTTGAAAATCAACTAATGATGTTGAATTTCAAGCTTGAAAGTGAGAAAAATTTCTGGAAAATTCCTTTGGTATGGTTATGGTTTCAATGCGGCAACGTTTCAGATCTCCAAAAGGTTGATGAATGAATGAGAAGAAGTGCTTATTTATAGCTGAAGTTGGTTGTGCATCATGCTTCCCTCGTGTGCATGGCATTTGAAAATGGATATGCATAGGCCTGCACAGGCGCATGTGAGGCTCAATGATGAGTGAAACATCTTGCTGAGTTCATTTGAAGATTAATTGGTCATGCATTTTGGAGGGAACTGGCCTGCACATTAAGTTTCATCATAAAAATGCCAAATTGTACCTAAATGAAGAGCTCTTTGAAACTCACCAATGGTAAGTCCAAAAAAAATAATGTGAGTAATGGTTGGAAAGCCCTTGAAATAAGTAACAAAAGTCATGTTAGGGAAAAATTCATTTGGAATTTGGAAATTAATGAAAACTGGCTGTGAAAATTTAGGTACAAAACATGGTTAAGTCACCTTTGAAAAATTTCACCAAAAGCAAGCCTATTCAAACCTCCTCTGTTTTCATGATACAAGATTCAAATAGAAAAAACTCCAACATCAAAGTTATAGATATTTTCAACATGATAAATTTAGACTCAAAGTTTACTTCATTTGGATTTTCCATGACAAGGTTATGGGCATTTGAAGTTGGGTACTTTTTCAAATTCAATGACTTAGGTCCAATGTGACCTTTAATGTTTTGTATTATCACATGTATTTATATTATGATTAAGAAATTTTTTCCAACATAACATTTTAATTAGACATCTCAAGCTTTCCAATGAAATCGTTTTCACCTTAAAATCGTAAAAATTAAGGAAGTTATGCCCTTGGTAAGTTGACCCAAAATTAGGGTTTCAGTCAAAATGACCTATATTGTTTTGAAATGAATGATGACCTTCAAAGTTTCAAATGAATTTTTGATGAACATGAAAGTTGTTAATATGTTTCTTAAGATTATTGTTTATCTTGGGGTCATCTTCATTTGACAAACACATCAAAAGTTATATTTCAATGGACCTCAGTTTAGTCAGATGACTCGATTGGTCAACTTCCCAAGGCCAAACTTCCAATCTTGATGAATAAATGACTTGAGGATTCTCAAATAGGCTCATAGATTCATAAAATAATGAATGAAAGAACTTACCTTGATTAAATATGATTATAGGCAAGGCACAGTCAAAGCATAATTGAATTAGGGTTTCCTTGGGAAACAATCCTCAAGCCCTTTGGGTTATCTTGATCAAATTGACAAATTGAGATAGTTGGGAGTCATATATGATGATTAGGAGCTTTGTGGACTATTTTCATGCGTTTACTCATCTTCATCTAGCCATTTTATTGGGCTTAGGAGCCTCATAGGAGCATTGGAGCACATGATCACTTGAGCTTCAAAACAAAAAGAGTTAGTGACATATTTCTGTGCTTTTGGTTAGTAATCAAAATAAGAAAAGAAATAATATACAATACAAGCATGTTTGGTGGTTTCAAAACACTCAAACAAGTCCCAACCCTAGGGTTAAGGAGCCAAACATGCTATGATCCTTGAGGCAGTGCACTTGTGCAATACCATGATGCCATGAGGGATCCTATGGTCAAAATTAGGGTATTACAATATTAATTTCATTTTATTCCAAAAAATATGGGACTTTGACCAAAAATCTTTAAATATTTTCCTCTTTCATATTTTGAGTTAAAATTATTTTTTGGATTAATTTTGATATTTGTCATGAATTAAATGATTTTTGACTTCTTTTAAATATTTTTAAAATACTTATGACTTTCCAAAAATTGTGAAATTTTTTATCTAAGGTCCTTTGACCTTGTTTGACCTAGGATAAACCCCTTCACCATTTATTTGGTGTCTTGAAGGGATTTGAGGTTTTGTCAAATTTAAAATACATTTTAATTCATTTTTAATTGAAGAAATGCTTGAAAATTATGTTGAGCTATTATAATGGTCTTATGATGTTTGGATTTTGTTTGACCTTGGTCATGGTTAATTTGACTTTTGTTTGATTAATACCATTGGATTTAGGGGATTGATGAAATGTACATTTCATCTCCCAAAATGAATGGATGGTATTGATCAGATGAAATTCCTCTCATGATTAATTTGAGTTTCTATTTCCCATTCCCTCTTCATCTTCATCCCTATTCTTCCCCAATCCATCTTGACCAATGACTTCTCTAATGTCTAAATGTTAGTTGATTCATCAATGACCTTGTGTCATATGAATCAACACAAGTCTGACTGAGATAGGTCTTCCCATCTTTTTTAGTGTGTGGTATGTTTTAGGAGTTTGGTCCTTTGTACCAAATCTCTAACATGCATTCACACCTATATTTTTATTGCCCGGCCTTAGATAGTTATGACTTCTAGATAAGTCCAATTACAATTGCTTAACATAGAGCTAAATTTGTCCCTGAAGACATCGCATTCTAGTAAGTGAGATTGTAAGTCTCGCATTCTTATGGAATTGTATGGAAACTTGACCTTTTTTCCATTCATGAGAGATAGTGGCATACTTGTTGATTTATTCATATTGGAGCCCTTCTCATGGATGATGTCTTGGTTCAAGGATTCATACTTGTGCATGAATGGTTGAGTGTTCTCCAAAGTATGACTTAATCAATTAAAACTGAGCATTAACAATTGACTAACCATTGACTAACTTCTTAATTAATGTTGTTTTATTTTCAAGTCATTTACTTTATGCACTTTAAATTTCAAGTACCTTTATCATTCATTGCCATTTACATTTCATGCAACTTGTTTATGTTCCAAGCCCTTTTCACTTTGCTCATTTGAGCCATATCTTGTGATTGTATATATTGTTTGTTTGTCTTTGTTTTGTTTGTGGTCTTAGAACCTTAAAACACTTAATAATAACGAAAGTGCTAAAGGACTTGGCTAAAGGATTTGATCTGAACTCTTGGACTTAGAATTAGGCAACATTCCCTGTGCTAAAGGACTTGGCCAATGCCAACATTTGAGACTGAGTTATCTTTGACTATGCATTCATCTGATGCAAGACCTTGGATCCGTTTGATTCATTTGTTACTCTGTCTTTATGCTTAATGGTTACATTGTTATTATTGTCTATGTCTGATGTTTGTTCTGAGTTGATCAAGAAATATTTCATCTGATACATTAGAAGATATTGAAGACTTCTAGCTATTGGACTGCTTGCTTAGATGATATGGATATCTTTATTTGATTCCTTGGTCTTCATATGATTTTATTGGATATTTCTTACTTCTTATTGCTTGTTGTTTGTCAAAGTCCAGAGGAAAATGGATTTTTATATGACATTCTTGTCTATTGGATTGCATCCCATTGGTCACATCTTTTCAACTCTTAACTTTTAATTCTTGTCTAGGAAAGTCTCTTCATCTCCTCACACTTCTTTAATTTCAAAAATCTCTCCCTCTTTTAAAAAATAACTTTCTTTGCTTGTGATTTCAAAACTTAAACATGTTTTAATGATTAGAAACCTTGGCCTTAGGCCATTGAATTTCCAAATCTTTTCCTTAATCAAATTTGTAAATAAACTTAACCATATTGACTTTAATTTCAAAAATACAAAAAGAACTAAGAACCTCATTCAAAACTTTGGCCTTTTGGGCCTTCTTATTAAACTTTTGATTAAAATCAATTCACCAACTTCTTTGAAATTTTTACCATGAACTACGAGGTTTTGATCCCTCGTTTTTATGTTGGTATGTAGGCACAAGACCGAAGGTCTTGTCAAACACAAAAATATAATTAATGAATTTTTTTCTCATCCCCTTATTCTTATTTATATCAAACATCATTTAGACCAAATCACTTGCACACAAAAAAGGGCTCCCTAGGAGTACCTAGGATACTTTGGGTGCTAACACCTTCCCTCTGTGTAACCAGCCCCCTTACCTGTAATCTCTAACATTTAATTAGTTTTGATTTGAAAACTTCTTATCTTTGGGTTTTGTTCGTTTTTTCCCTTTTCCTTTGGAAATAATAAAAGTGCAGTGGCGACTTTGGTTTTATTGACGTTAAGTTTATCCATAGCTTGATGGTCATGAATTTACCGCTATAATTATCCTATTAATTGAGTTTAGGGAAGTTGAAGATCAAAGCTTGGGAAAAGGGATCCCCATTCTGAGCTCAAGGGAAATGTATTTATAGCCATCCAATTGCTTTTCAAACACTTTCCATCAAATGCCAAAAATAGCAATGTCATGTTGCATGCTTGCACGGACGTGTACAAGGCCCATCAAATGATGTGAATTCTTTTCTCATCCCCTCATTCTTATGTTTATCAAACATCATTTAGACCAAATAGCTTGAACAAAAAAAAGGGCTCCCTAGGAGTACCTAAGAGACTTTGGGTGCTAACATCTTCCCTCTGTGTAACCACCCCCCTTACCTATAATCTCTGACATTTTATTAGTTTTGATTTGAAAACTTCTAATCTTTGGGTTTTGCTCGTACTTTTTCCCTTTTCCTTTGGAAATAAGAAAAGGGTTATGGCGACTCTGGTTTTATTGACGTTAAGTTTATCCATAGCTTGATGGTCATGAATTTACTGCTACAATTATCTTATTAATGGGGGTTAGGATAGCTTGGGCAAGGGGATCCCCATTCTGAGCTCAAGGGAAATGTATTTATAGCCATCCAATTACTTTTCACACACTTTCCACCAAATTCCAAAAATAGCAATGTCATGTACAAGTACTTTGCATGGGCATGTACAAGGCCCATCAAATGATGTGAATTCTTTTCTCATCCCCTCATTCTTATTTTTATCAAACATCATTTAGACCAAATCACTTGCACACAAAAAATGGCTCCCTAGGAGTACCTAGGACACTTTGGGTGCTAACACCTTCCCTCTGTGTAACCAACCCCCTTACCTGTAATCTCTAACGTTTAATTAGTTTTGATTTGAAAACTTCTTATCTTTGGGTTTTGTTCGTACTTTTTCCCTTTTCCTTTGGAAATAATAAAAGCGTGGTGGCGACTCTGGTTTTATTAACGTTAAGTTTATCTATAGCTTGATGGTCATGAATTTACCGCTATAATTATCCTATTAATGGAGGTTATGGAAGCTGAAGTTCAAAGCTAGGGCAAGGGGATCCCCATTCTGAGCTCAAGGGCAATGTATTTATAGCCATCCAATTGCTTTTCACACAATTTCCATCAAATGCCAAAAATAGCAATGTCATATTGCATGCTTGCGTGGGCGTGTACAAGGCCCATCAAGTGATGTGAATAGGTACAAAATCATGTGCAAATAAACCTGAAACAATAACATGGAACCATGCATTAGTGAAATGAAAATTGGTCATGAAATTTTCAAAATGGGGCTATGCATTACACCCATGCACAAGTCACTCAAAACTGCTCCAAATGCCATGATATTGGACTCTTTAGAAAGATAACATGAAGGGGAGAAACTATGATGTTGAATTTTTTTCCATTTGGAGCTTGGATCATGAAGAATTTTGAGGTGGAAGTTGGAGGAATCAAACATAGTTGAAAATTTTCTAAGTTAAAAGTCAAATGACCATTTTTCCACGTTGAATAACTTTTGATATGAGCTTCATATGAAAATGGTTCCTTATTCAAAGTTGTATCTATTTTAATAATCTTAAATTTGGTCACAATTTTGACACCATTTGGATCTTGAGTGAGGGAGTTATGGATTTTAGAAGTTGATGAAAATTGCTTGTTCAATGATGATGGCCGAAAATGACCTATAATGTCTCCTCTTAGTACATATCCTTGCAAGTATAATTTGACATTTATCAAAGAATAAAAGTTGTAGAAGACATCTTTAGTTTAATCATGAAACTTTTATGGCCTTCATATCTAAAAATTTAGCAAGTTATGGTACTTGGAAGTTGACCTTCTATCTAGGGCACAAACAAAATGACCTATAATATTTCACCGTAAAGAAAATGACTTCCGAGAAAAGTTAGATCTTTATGAAAACATTAAAGTTGTTTGTAATGTCATAAAGAGTAAATTTTATTTTGGTATCAGTTCCATATGACAAAAATTGTAGGAGATAGGATCTAGGGAACCCCAGATTTGACCAGTTGACTTTCTTTGGTCAACCTCTTTAAACAAACTTGCAAACTTGAAGTCCTTTTGATCTTTGGGGCTCATGGATGATAATATATGCTTAATATGATGTATGATGAAGTATCCCTTGATATATTTGACCATTTTCTGAAGAAACTTATTGAGGAAGACACACAAGATATCCAGATCAATTAGGGCTTCCAAGGCAAACAAGCTTCAAACTCTTGATGAATTCTTGATCAAAATGATAAATAAAGAACATGGGGATCCATATATTATGCTTATAACCATTTTTAACCTTTCCTTGATTTATCTCTTGCATTGAGGGTCTCAAACCCTAGATATGAACTTGATGGCACACAAATGGATGCACACACTACCTACAAAAGAAATGAAACTATACTAGACATATTTTCGGAATTTTGGTTAGTAACCAAATAAAACAAAGTATGGTACAATAAAAAATGATTGGTGATCTCTCCTAATGCAAACCCAATGAAGGAGGTGAAGAGGAGAATATCAATATGTGATCTCAAAGGCAATGAAAATGTTGAGATAGCATGAGGGATCTTAGGGTCAAAATTGGGGTCTTAAAATAGACCTACTAATGTGTTTGCAGTAGAAGAAGTCACGGGTGATAAGCCTTGGTATTACAATATTAAGAGTTTCCTCTAAAATCAAGAGTACCCACTTGGGGCATCCAACAAAGATAAGAAGACTTTAAGAAGATTGCCTGGTAATTTCTTTCTAAATGAAGATGTGTTGTACAAGAGAAACTTTGACATGGTCTTGCTCAAATGCATAGATATACACGAAGTATACATGTTAATGCAAGAAGTTCATGAAGGATCCTTTGGTACTCATGCCAATGAACATGCAATGGCTAAAAAGATGTTAAAGGCAAGTTACTATTGGCTGACAATGGAATCTGATTGTTGTAAATATGTCAAAAAGTGCCATAAATGTCAGATTTATGCTGATAAGATTCATGTGCCTCTGACGGTTCTCAATGTTATTTCATCCCCATGGCCTTTCTCTATGTGGGGAATTGATATGATTGGTATGATTGAACCTAAAGCTTCGGATGGACATCGTTTCATCCTGTAAGACCATAATTTTGACCCTAAGATCCCTCATGATATCTCATCATTTTTATTGGCTTTGGGATCACATCTTGATTACTTCACCAAGTGGGTTGATGCAGCGTCTTATGCTAATGTGACCAAACAGGTTGTGGTCAGATTTATCAAGAATTAGATTATTTATCAATACGGTGTTCCAAGTAAGATCATTATTGATAATGGGTCGAACTTGAATAACAAGATGATGAAATAAATTTGTGATGACTTTAAGATTGAACATCATAACTCTTATCCCTACATGCCCAAGATGAATGGGGCTCTTGAAGCTAGCAATAACAACATTAAGAAGATTATTCAGAAGATGGTTGTAACGTATAAAGATTGGCATGGGATGCTCCCATTTTCTTTGCATGGATACCTTACATCTATCCGCACTTCAACATGGGCAACCCTTTTCTCTCTTGCGTATGGCATGGAAGCAGTGCTCATTGTGGAGGTTGAGATCCCATCAATGTGAGTCCTGATATAAGCCAATTTGCCTGAGGCTGAATGATGTCAGAGCAGATATGATCAGTTGAATTTGATTGAAGAAAAGAGAATGACGACTTTGTGTCATGGTCGGTTATATCAAAAGAGAATGAAGAAAGCATTTGATAAGAAGGTTCGACCTCATGTATTTAGAGAAGGTAACCTTGTGCTCAAGAATATCTTGTCTTTCAACACTGATTCTAGGGGCAAGTGGACTCCTAATTATGAAGGCACATATGTTGTTAAGAGAGATTTCTCTAGTGGTTCACTGATTATTACAACTATGGATGGTGAGGATCTCACTCGTCCCGTGAATGTCGATGCAGTCAAGAAATACTTTACCTAGAAAAATAAAAGAACAACTCGCTATGTTGAAAACCCAAAAGGGCGACTTAGGCAAACATAAGTGTCTCGATGGATTGAAAACCCGAAAGGATGGTCCAGGAAAAAGTTAGAGACATAAAATAGAAAATAATCATCCTGGTAGATTGACCCTGAAAAGGAAATCAATGAATAATTTAAGGATTACGGCAAGTAACTGCATCATGCCAGACTTGATCGTTTGAAGCAACAATGCCTATCACAGGTTCATGTCCAGTCATCCTCGACAAAAGCTCAGAGCATAGTGAAATTCAAAGTTGTTAGGGAGAATATTAGTCATTGTATTTTAATGTAACCTTTTCCATGTATTTACCATTTTCCAACTTTGTAATGATCCATGGAGTCACGCCATTTGCGGACTACCATTTTATCAATAAAATTTGAGCCTTTTGCCTATTTGTTTGCTATTCTTATTTTGTTTTAGTTTACAAAATTTCATTTAATTTTTATGATCTTTTTTGAAAGAAACAAAAATATATTTAAGAAATCATATTTTTTGAAAATTTGCAAAAAAAGGATATGTATTTTCCTCGACTTGTGAATACAAAAGAGAAATGTTAACAGCAAGGATGGTAAGATCCCGAAGAGTGGAATTCAGTGACTTCCCCAAGCTGAATCTTCTTTCATAATAGTCTCCCCAATATCAGATTGCAAGAGTGGTAGAATCCCTAATGAATCTCTTCCAGCATCTCCATCTTGTTGAGATTAGCCTAGTATCTGGTTGTGCTATGTTATCAGTCTCGCGCCTTTGTGTTTGTTTTGTCAGCATAACTATACGCATATGCATAACATCATGATGTTTATTTGCGCATTTTTTCATTTTTGCGATAATTCCTCACCACTCTATGGAACTTTTCTCCCTACATAGTATGTACGTCCTCTCTCTAATAGAGTGTTGATCTTAAGTAAAAAGAGTTTATCCTTTCTAATTCCCCACTTAGTCTGATCCTCGTGGAAGATTTTGTTTCAATTTTCCCCTCCAGTTCATTATCTGGATGGGATCAATCCCTTATTGAGTTCATGCCCTCATTGGATTGAGTCCTCTTTGACTGCTTATCTCCAGTTCATTCCTGGTATGAACTTTGGTCCCCCTCCGATTGCTGACCTTTGTTAAGCAATCACTTGGCTGGTAGTTGGTAATCATTCTGTTTGAGCTTATTACCTTTGTTAAGCTATCACTCGGTTGATAGTAGGTAATAGTTTCTTTTACCTCCGATTGGTTACCTTTGTTAAGATATCACTTGGATGGTAGTTGGTAATCATTATGTTTGAGACTATTACCTTTGTTAAGATATCACTCGGATGATAGTAGGTAATAGTTCCTTTTACCTCTGATTGGTTACCTTTGTTAAGCTATCACTTGGCTGGTAGTTGTTAATCATTCTGTTTGAGCTTATTACCTTTGTTAAGCTATCACTCGGTTGATCGTAGGTAATAGTTTCTTTTACCTCCGATTGGTTACCTTTGTTAAGATATCACTTGGATGGTAGTTGCTAATCATTATGTTTGAGCTTATTACCTTTGTTAAGATATCACTCGGCTGATAGTAGGTAATAGTTCCTTTTACCTCTGATTGGTTACCTTTGTTAAGCTATCACTTGATTGGTAGTTATTAATCATTCTGTTTGAGCTTATTACTTTTGTTAAGCTATCACTAGGCTGATAGTAGGTAATAGTTCCTTTTACCTATGATTGGTTACCTTTGTTAAGATATCACTTGGCTGGTAGTTGGTAATCATTTTGTTTGAGCTTATTACCTTTGTTAAGCTATCACTCGGCTGATAGTAGGTAATAGTTCCTTTTACCTATGATTGGTTACCTTTGTTAAGTTATCACTTGGCTGGTAATTGGTAATCATTTTGTTTGAGCTTATTACCTTTGTTAAGCTATCACTCGGCTGATAGTAGGTAATAGTTCCTTTTACCTCTGATTGGTTACCTTCGTTAAGCTATTACATGGTTGGTAGTTGGTAATCATTTTGTTTGAGCGTTTTACCTTTGTTAAGCTATCACTTGGTTGATAGTTAGGTAATATTCCTCTCCTGTTGGAGTCAGGGTTTTTCCCTGTTGATGTTTGCTTTTCCCCGGCAAAGTCTTGCTTCAACAATTCTTCCTCGTTGAATCTTTAGTTTGTTTTATAACCATGCCTCTTTTATTTTTAATCTCTTCTTTTTCCACTGTGGAACTTTGTTTGTCCCCAGTTGGATATACCCTTTGGAATCTGCCATTCCCCTGCAGAATTTAAGTCTCATTTCTTCTCTAGCAGTTCTTTGTCTCTCGTGATGCTATATTCCCCACAGAGATCCTTGTTTGCATTCATATCATATCCTAAACATATTGCGGTATCTTAGGACCAAAATTGGGTCTTCAATATTTAAGTCTCTCCAATCTTGTCGAGACGAAGATTTCAACCTTCATATCTCCAAATTTAAGAAACTTAAATAGGGGAATTTTTCATACCCTAATTTTTAACCCTAAGATCCCACATATCATTTTCATCATTTGCATACAAGCAAGGTCACATTTTGGTCCTTCCCATTTATCCATCTTTGGGTTTGCTTCTTGCAGGGATCACCAAGCACCTCTTTGTTTTACCTTTGTGTTTATTTGATTCATTTCTTATCTAACCACTAATCAAAACATCAAAAATATGTCTTGTTTCCCTTAAGTTTATTGTGCAAGGTAGGGCTCCTCAAATTAAGAGCATCTCAAAGTTTAGTGGCTTACTTCTAAAGAAAATTCAAAGGTTCGTGTGTTTATTTCCATGCCTTCTTCAATAAGTAACTTCAAGCTTTGATCAATTTAATCAATATAGAATCAAGTACACCTTATTTTGAGTTCATATGATCACCCATGTGCTTTGAAGTTCAACAAAAGTCCAAGTGCACAAGCTTGTTCCAAGAGGATTGACCAAAAAGTCAATACTTTGAAGGCAAAGTTCCAAGGATCACAACTCCTTTAATTCTCAACATTTTTAGATTCCCCTTTTTTAATATGACTCTTCTCAACATCCTCTACAACTTTGCTTTAAATTCCAAAAGCCAATTATGATTGGAGGATCACCAAAAGTTTGGAGACATTATAGGTCATTTGTGGAGTTAGTGAAATTTGACCTATTTTTAAGTGACTTTTTGCCAACTTTAAAGGATCATAACTTCTTCAATATTCAACATATGAGGTTGATTATTTTGGCAAAATGCCATTGGTGATACCCTCTACAAGTTTTCTTCAAGGACCAAGGTCAAAATATGCTTAGAAGGCCATGGAATTCATTGGGACATTATAGGTCATTTTCAGCCATGAAGCACTCAAATTTTTCTAAGTTACATAACCAGTATTTTATGCCAACTTCAACATGCCATAAATTTGTGCTCAAACATCCAAATGCAACCTTTCTTCGTACATTTTAATCCTGGCCAAGATTTTAACACATTGCAAAAAGAATGGGATTAAAAAGGCTCTTGAGTAGGATGCCCCATTGAGTTGAACATGGTGACTTGGAACTGAAGAAATCACAATTGTTCGAAATTTGATTATGACTAATCTCAATTCCAAGTCAAATTAGCAAGTGTTTTGATCCTATACATATTTTAACAAGTCTCCAGAAGTTAATTCACACTTAAAGCGTATCATTTGGCTGAGTTTTGATGAATTTCAAGTCACATTTTTCACACACTTGGATCAAATTTGTTTTGCATGAATTCAGCATCATTCCACACGTATTTTGATCCAAACACATTCCCAATAAATAGAGGGAGCTATTGCCTTCATTTGAAAGCTTTGGAGAGCCAAGAAACCCTTGCTGCAACTTGAAATTTTTCCAGAAAATTCAACTATCGTGTTTTGAGTTTCAGCCTGTTTCAATCCAATTTCTTGATTCCATTAGCTCCATCGATATCCTCTAAAAAATTTGCAATAATTCCCAATATATGAGACCTTTTGAAGTGCTCTAACCAGATCGAGCTTAATCAACTTTTGATCAACATCTGGACAAGGTAGTTCTGAGCATTATTTTTCTTCATCTGATTTTTATTTTTTCACATTTTATTTCATTGTTTTCCTATTTTTCATGAATTTTCTCTTTTATCACTTGTTTTAATTATTTAAAAATACTTTTCTGCATTTTAAAATTCTGAGTTTTTTATTATATGTTTCTTATTTTATTTCCATCCTTCCATAATTTTCTTGGCCATTTATTTGGTGTTTTGAAGGACTTTGTGGATTTTCCATTTTATTTCCATTTTAAAAAATCATTTAAAAATACCTTTGATGCATTTTTATTTCATTTAATTGCATTTTAAATTTGTATGACCTTGTGGACTTCTGCTGGCCTTGGATCATGATGGTTTGGACTTCAAGTCTCATCAAAATCAATGGATCTTGGATATTGATGGGGTGAAAACCCTAATCCACCAAAATGGATGATTGATTTTGATGATGACTTGATCAAATTTTTTATTCAATTTGGGTGTGACCTCTCTTGTTTCTTTCTTCTTCATCTCCTTCTTTTCCCTTTGATCAATTGGATGGCTTGTGTACATCTTGTTCATGATTGTTAGAACAAGATTTTGATTCCGCAATATATCTCTAAGTTTTAATGATAACAGAGAATGAAACAATTTGGTGCCCTAATAATTTTCTTAAGTGTGCAGGATTCTAAGTTAAAATGACTCTGATGAAACTAATATCTGGCATCTTCATTACTCCAGAAACGTTGACCCAACACAAATAGAAATCATATATGACTCTGAATATAGTACATCTAAAGAGTAATAAACTGAAGAATCTGACTTTGTAGATCAAGCTCTGAATCTGAAGACTCTGCAAGAGATATTTGAAGACTCTGATAGAGATATTTGAAGACTCTATAAAAAGATATATGAAGACTCTAACTCTGAAGACTCTGATCATGCTCACTCTGACACATGTTCAACACGCCATCAGATACCACTTGATATGAAACTTAAGCTGGAAGCATTCAAATTGTAGTATAATTCTTTTTCAGGAAATAATAGATTATACTCCAAGACTGCTATGGAAAGGACAAGAAATTTACTACCTTTAGCTCCCACAGCTGGCACAAAATCTCTATTCATTTCCCCTCAACGGTATCATCTCAAGTGTTATATAAAGGTCTCCTTACAACTTGCTGAACATAGAACTTTGATACAACAACATTCTCATACTCTAAATATTCTTCACCATTATTATCGTAAGAAATAGTTTCCATGCAAGAGTTATTGTTCAATATTGTGTGGTTTTCTTTCATGTTTCCTAAGGCATGTTTATACTTCTTATCTAGAAGCATCTAGCCAAACACTTGTAATTCTTGAAATTGTTTCTGATTCCTCAAGCGACTTTTTTAGGTCTATAGACTTGAGAGAACTAAGAGGTTGTAGAACTCTTAGACGAATTTTGTAATTTGTTGAGATTAGTGGATTAAGTCCTTATTGAAGGCGAAATCACCTTGGTCGGGTGGACTGGAGTAGCTTTGAATTTCAATTGAACCAGGATAACTCGTTTATGTTGTTATTATTTATTTTGTGTGTGTGATTGCAAAAAGATTTTAAATTTCCGTGAAAACAATTCAAACCCCCCTTTCTTGTTTTTCTCTACCTTCAATTGGTATCAGAGCTTCGACTTTGTTATTGATTCTTTGAATCAAACTCTTAACCATGTAGAGAGACCCAAGGTGAGAAAAACTTCATGGCTAACACAAATGAAAGAGATAGCTACAACGCAAAACCTCCAATTTTTGATGGAGAAAAATTTGACTACTAGAAAAACAAAATTGAAAGTTTCTTCTTAGGCTACGATGCTGATCTCTGGGATATGGTTACAACTTGTTATGAACCACCCATCTCTGCTATTGGTATTCCTATTCCAAGAAGAAGAATGAGTCACGATTGGAAGTGTGATCTCAGGAATCACCATAAAGCTAGAACCATTTTGTTAAACTTTATTTCTTATAACGAGTATGAGAAGATAACCAACAAGGAAACATCCAAAGAATTTTTTTACTTTTTGAAAATGACGTACGAAGGCAAAAATCAAGTTAAAGAGACTAAGGCTCTGGCCTTAATCCGGAAGTATGAAGCCTTCAGAATGGAAGATGATGAAGTTGTTGAAGTGAGGTTCTCAAGGTTCCAAACCGTGATGGTAGAACTCAAGGTTCTGGAAAAAGGATATACTACATCAGATCACGTCAAGAAGATAATCAAAAGTCTTCCCAAGAAGTGGAGACCTATGGTTACTGCTCTAAAGCTATCCAAGGATCTGAACAACATAAGTCTTGAAGAACTTATCAACTCCCTCAGAAGTCATGAAATAGAGCTAGAAGAAGATAAACCTATGAAGAAAAGCAAATTTGTTGCTCTAAAGTCTAGATCAGAAAGAAGAAATCCATAAAGGAACAAATCCTTTCAAGTTGAAGAGGAAGAGGCTGATGACTCTTAGAATGAAGATTCTGATGATGAAGAAGAATTATCTCTTCTTTCCAGAAGAATCAAACAGCTCTGGAGAAAAAGATAAAACAACTTCAGAAGGCCCAGACAGATGGGAGACCGTCCAGATTCAACCTCCAGAAGCAGGCCCAACAAGGAAGTAATGTATTATGAATGCAAAGAGACTAGACACTACAAAAATGATTGCCCAAAGCTAAAGAAGGATAGCTCCAGAAAAGAAAGTTTCAAGAAGAACTCCTTAAAAGAAAATAAGAAAGGAATCATGGCAACATGGATGACTCTAAATCTGAAGCTCCAAAATCTGATTCTGAAGAGGAGGCGACAAACGTAGCATTCATGGTCACTACCTCTGGAAGTTCATATGAAATAGAGTCTGTCTCTGAAGAGGTATTCTCTGACTTTTCTCGTTATGATCTGGAAGTTTGTTTTTCAGAATCTCTGAGCTTGAATCAGAAGCTTCGATAGAAATTCAAGAACATGAAAAAGGTTCATGAAGAGATTGTTGAAGAGTGTGATAAGCTTGAGAAAGAAATTTCTGAACTCAAAGAAAATAATTTTATTCTTGAAAGAGAAAAATAATTTTTAACTAAGAAATGTTCAAAACTTGAGGAAACTCTTTCTAAAGCTCCACCTACTTTTGACACTATCATATACAAATATGATAAAGCCTTTCAAAAAATTTTGAATCATATCCTAGATAGAAGCAAAATGGCTTCTATGATCTATGGTGTAAGTCATAATAGAAAAAGAGGAATTGGTTATTGTCATACCCCAAAATTTGCCCGTTAAGTGTTCAGGACATTTTTCAAGACATTCTAATCCATTTTCAAGACATTAATGTTAAAGGAACAAGGGTCCAGCGCACAAGTTACCAAATCCAGAAGATGACCTAAACTGGCATGCTCGCTAGGCGAGCAAACCCTTCGCTAGGCAAATCCTTCGCTACCTCACTCGCCAGCGAGCTCATGAAATACCAGAAAATTTTGGGCTTAATTCTGAGCCCACCAAGACACAACTATTATAAATACCAGAACTTCACACAGAGAAGAGGACACATAGACAGACGGTGGACAGAGGGGGAACAAGCAAACCCTAACAGAGGCAACCGGAAAAACCCTGGAGGATAATTCAGAGTAACCCCCGGATACCCCGAAGGAAAATCATCTGCACAAAGGTTACCTCCGCCCAACTCAATTGCAAACAGGTTTGCAACACCCCCACTAATTTTATGCTCCTAATTTGATATCTGCAAATACATGAGACATTATGATTGAATTTCTCATTAGGTTTTGCATATGGGTTTAAGTATGCATGAATGTGTAACACAATATCTTGAATGTTTAACCATGTAATTTTTGTAATGGATTCCATAGGGTTTGGGGTTTCGGAAATCGCACTGTTATCAAAGAAGAACCCAGAACCCGCAGCCGTTCGCCAGCACTTCGCTGAGCGAACATGTAGCGAGGGTTCGCCGAGCCTTCGCTAGGCGAGGCAGTAGCGAACATGACAGTATTTGTTTTTTCCATTTTCATTCTAATCAGTTATGTACTTGATTGACATGTTTTCTATTGCATCTACACGCTGTTTGCCCGACACCATTATTATTGTGATTCTTTGTTTGGTGCAATTCTTGGTTGCACCCTAGCTTGGTATTCTAACCCGTTTGTTGAATTTTGTGAGGGTTCACATACTCCTGAAGAGAGAGTTCGCTAGGTATTCCACTTTTTTTGTGGGATACCCTTGTGAAGATTCATTTTAATTACTTGATTGATTACATTGCCTTCGAACATATGATCTGGGCCCTCTCTTTGGTGCCTTACGATATTACGGCCATGTTCCACGAACGTAAGGATACCCTTAGCAAAGACCCTTCGGTTAAATCATCATAGTCCCTCGAATGTTGCCTTCGAATACATGACTTTGTCCCTCGATGACCCTTCGTGGTAGCCTACGGTTAAATGATGATCGTCCCTTCGAATGTTAAGGTATCCTTACAAATGTTGCCTTCAATGATCGATCGACGACCCTACGATGTCCCTTTACATCCAAAGGATAAGACTACTTACTTCTCAATAGTAAGGACAGTTTTACCCTCCTAAGGATAGGAAATACCCATAAAGACCTTTGTTAGGTATAACTCTTAAATGCTTGCTCACAGCTTAAAATACTTTTCACACCTCACACTTTTCAAAATATCTTTTAGAAAATCACCACTTGGCATACATTCGCACCAGAATCATCGCCGAGTTATATTTTTCTAAACATCTTTCAAAATCAAACGAGATAAACACTTTGTATACATTCGTACAAGAATCATTATAAAGTTAAACTCTCCTTTCAAATTACGTTCTAAACACACCACATTTCTCAAACACTTTCTCGAACAAGGAAAACATAAGTGAGTTAAGCAATTAAGAGCCCATGGATAACCATGGATACAAAGGGTGCTAACACCTTCCCTTTGTATAATGTACCTCCCGAACCCAAAATCTAATCAAGGTCTTTCCTGTTCTTTTCCGCTTTTCCTTATTGGACAAAAGAAAAGTCGGTGGCGACTCTTGCTATCCGCGACATTTCTTTTCAAAGCAAAACACAAAAGTCAATTCACCGTATAACAGAACTGGCGACTCTGCTGGGGACTTAAAAAGAGAGGTTACCTTTAAAAATATAAAATAAATAAAATAAATAAATAAATAAATAAAAAATAACAAAATAAGTTCATTTATGTTTTCGAATTGTTCCTTCGCCTGATTTACTTTTAAGGGATTGTTTGGGTATTCTATGCTTGA
Source organism: Lathyrus oleraceus (assembly GCF_024323335.1). NCBI lineage: Eukaryota > Viridiplantae > Streptophyta > Magnoliopsida > Fabales > Fabaceae > Lathyrus > Lathyrus oleraceus. The sequence continues at coordinate 295,446,999 of NC_066580.1, forward strand.
GTGAAAGATCCTACACCCGGATCTAGTGTACCTTAGGTAAGTAGCAAGAGATCATCGCGACTGTCCGGCGTATACTGGAATGGTTAAAATGATGGCTACGGTTAATGTGACACTTTAGATGTCCTGATGTTCCTCATGTTTACCTGAGGAAAAATTTGGCGTCTGCGTGGTGTCATCAAAGCATTAACCAGACCTTTAGAACCCTAATTGACTCATCCTAGCCAATAGAAAGTAGTGAGATAACTGACTTCGGTTCCGACTGGGGTTGGTTGATACTCGATACTACACTGTTTGAGATTGGACTTTAGGGAAATTTTGGTCAACCGCTTGGTGTTGCACTGAAGTGGACTTAAGGAAAGGTCGATGATTTGAGATCCTTCTAGAACCCGGTTACTATTCTAGGACAGGTGGAACCAACCAAACTTCAGTGGGGAGGGTACTTACCTATGGAACTCATGCAAGCCTTAAAAACCTAGGAATGATTGCGGTGTGACTTGTTTGTGTTTGTTACTTACATAACATCATAACATCATAACATCATAACATCATAACATCATGACATTGTACTAACCATTTCAAGGACTTGGGGGTTTAACTTTGCTCTGTTAAACAGGCTATGGCTTCCAGGAAGACCATCCGGATCAATCTTGTAGTGATCTCTCCTCAACTTAAGAATTTAGTGTCAGAGCTGCCCGATCATGCTCAGTTCATCAAGAAACATGGTTCTCTCCTCAATTTAGTTACCACCGGTTTCAAAGAAGATATGATGAGAGTTCTATTCCAGTTCTTCGATCCTAAACATCATTGCTTCACCTTCCCAGATTATCAGTTGGTACCCACATTAGAAGAATTCTCCAGGCTGCTTGGGATACCTATCCTTGATAAAACACCTTTCAGTGGTTTAGAAAAGATTCCGAAGTCTGAATAAGTTGCCGCGACTTTACACATGACAAAGTCCGACATTGAAACTAATTGGGTAACAAGAAGTGGAGTTAAGGGTTTACTTGCCAAATTTCTGATAAATAAGGCCCGAGAATTCCTAAAAGTTATGAATGTCCATGCTTTCGAAGATGTTCTAGCTCTACTAATCTATGGTTTGGTGCTATTTCCTAACCCGAATCAATTCATAGACATAAATGTTGTTAGGACATTTCTCACTCATAACCCTGTGCCCACCTTGCTTGGAGACATTTTGCATTCCCTTCACACTCGTACTATGAAAAGGCAAGGGACTCTCATGTGCTGCGTACCTTTATTATCTAGGTGGTTTATTTCGCACCTTCCTCAATCAGTCTTAAAGAATGAGCAAAATTTGAAATGGTCTCAAAGGATAATGTCGCTCTGTCATTCGGACATCCATTGGTGTCCCCAACCCAAAGAAAATGTTATCATCATTGACCGTTGCGGAGAATTCTCTAACGTACCACTCCTGGGGATAAGAGGGGGTATTACTTATAACCCAGCTTTAGCCCTACGTCAGTTCGGTTATGCTAGAAGAGACGGTTCACATGAAATAATTATTCAAGGCACTGTGTTTGACTATGACAACGACTCTCAAGGTCTCCGTCAAAGGTTTGTACGAGCTTGGGGCATGGTGAAAAGAAGTACTTTAGGACAGAAAAACTATATTCCTATGGAACCTTATCTCAAATGGGTACGCGCCAGAGCTCGTGAGCTTATCATGCCATATCTTGCAATCGGACCTCTGATTGTTGAACCAAAAGTTGAAGGAGGTACCCCTCAGATCATTCCTTATTCAGATATGCCTACCAATGTTGAAGAATTGAAGAAATCCTGGATCCAGTTGAGAGAGGAAAGGGATACTTTTGAAACTCAGTTCGGTGCAGAAAGGAAGAAAGTATTAGAGCTCACCAGCCAGCTTAATGAGGAACGGAGACTCAATGCATATCTCCGCCCAAAAAGAAGCCGTCCCTGGGAGACTTGAACTTTCATTGTATTTTTATTATTTTTTGTAACGAACATTGATTAAAGAAATTATTAATAAAAGTTCCCCTTTTTGGTGGTTTACGCAATGTTAAATCCCGAAAGTCCTTGAAAACATTTCATACATTGCATAGCATAACATAACATCGCATAACAGGTATTCTAAAGGATCAATGTTCTGACGGTCTTCCTTCTAAACAAACAGATGGCTCTCGAACAAACTGTCAAAGATCTCCAGGCTCAGAATGCTCAATTCCAGGAGATGATCTTGAACTTATCCAAGGGGCAGGATGAGCTGAAGGCTCTCTTGCTCGAGAAGAAGAAAGACAAGAAAGCTGTGAGTTACATTAACCCGTGAAGAAGGCTTAAAGGACAGGCCGCAGGAGTCAAGATTAGAATTCCGAAGGATCAAGAAGAGGAGACAGAAAATGATTCGGAAGAGGAAAATGTTGATCCCTTCAACCCTGAGGACGATGATGAAGATTATGAAAATGAACAGTACTCTCCAAAAGATGATAAGTATAAGTTGCTGGAAGAACGCATGTTAGCTATGGAGGGTCAGAAGGCGCCCGGTCTGGACTTCGAAGGCTTAGGTCTGGTCACTGATGTGGTCATTCCCCGCAAATTCAAAGTCCCCGCTTTCACTAAATATGATGGTGTGTCTTGTCCTCAGATGCATTTGAGAGCTTATGTGAGAAAGATTCAGCCGCATACCACTGATAGGAAGCTATGGATCCATTTCTTCCAAGAGAGTCTGTCTGGCACACTGTTAGAGTGGTATTATCAGCTCGAGAGCTCTAACATCCACACCTGGACTGATTTAGCGACAACTTTCTACAAGCACTACCAGTATAATTCTGAATTGGCGCCTACTCGGCTACAATTGCAGAATATGACTATGGGATCTAAAGAAAGCTTCAAAGAATATGCTCAAAAATGGAGAGATTTGGCTGACAGAGTCAAACCCCCTATGACTGATCGAGAATTAGTGGACATGTTCATGGGTACACTGACTGGCCCATTCTACAGCTATCTATTGGGAAGTTCCTCATCGGGTTTCACTGAACTTATATTAACGGGTGAACGTGTTGAAAGTGGCATTCGAAGTGGAAAGATACAGGTGGCTACCTCTGCAAGCACCAAAAAGTCCTATCAGGGGAGGAACGAATCAAATGCGGTGTACGGTCAAAGGGGTCACAACAAGAAAAATCGTGACCATGCTGTTGGAGCAGTTAGGATTACAGCACCGCCATCTCAAAACTTCCAACACAGACAAGACAGGCCAAGAAGACAGTTTACGAAGATCAATATGACTCTAGCACAAGCACTGCAGGGTATGCTAAAAGCAAATTTAATTACCCTCAAAGATCCTCCTGCAAATCCCAACACTACTTCTCCTCGTTATAATCCCAAGGCCAGGTGTGCATATCACTCCGATAGCCCCGGGCATGATACAAACGATTGTTGGTTGTTGAAGAATAAGATTCAGGATATGATCGACGCTGGAGAAATTGAATTTGACCCTCCAGAGACTCCTAATGTCATCACTGCTCCTATGCCTAATCATGACAAGACTGTTAATGCTGTGGATGACAATTCTCACATTTCTAATATAGCTGACTTAGCATCTCCTCTCCTGATCATCAAGAAGAATTTATTGCAAGCTGGTTTATTTCCAGGTTGTGCTGAAAATTGCGATCCCTGTATACCCCGACCCAATGGTTGCTTAAAGTTGAGGAATGGTGTTCAACAACTGATGGATGATCGTACAATTCTCTTTGAAAAGATTCCTAAGATGGAAAACCCTATTGAAGAAATATCTATGATTCCCAGATCCAAAGTTCCAGTGAAGATTACCGCTACTAGAGTGCCTGTGAAGATTACTGCTGAGCCCAAGGTAGCTCCCCTAATTATTACTGCACCTGGCCCGGTACCGTATTCCTCAAGCAAAGCCATTCCGTGGAATTATGGAGGTGATGTTTACATCCACGGCATAAAGCAAGATGATAATTCTGCTAATCCTAATGACATTGACATTGTTGGGACTAGTAAAATTACTCGAAGCGGAAGGATCTTTTCTCCAGAAATCTCACCTCCCATCCCTGAAACTCGAGGAAAAGAGCCAGTAATCAATCCTTCTCAGTCAAGGACACCAGTCGAAGTTACTACCGAAGATGTTGCCAAACAGGAAATGGAAGAAATGCTGAAAATCATCCGCAAGAGTGATTTTGATGTGGTAGAACAGTTGGGGCATACTCCGTCTAAAATTTCGATGTTATCCTTGTTGTTATCTTCTGAATCTCATGCTAATGCATTGATAAAATTCTTGAAGACCACTCATGTACCTCAGGAGACATCTGTCGATCAGTTCGAAAATTATGTTGCTTACTTGGCTATTGACAATGGCCTAGGCTTTTCCGATGCTGACCTGACACCAGCAGGAAAGAATCACAATAAAGCTCTGCATATCTCCATTGAGTGTAAGGGGATCACCTTGTCTCATGTGTTGATCGATAATGACTCTTCTTTGAATGTGCTACCGAAAGCTGTGCTCGATAAACTTGACTGTAAAAGCATTGAACTGAAACCTAGTGACGTCGTGGTGCGTGCTTACGATGGTGCGAAGAGCATTGTCCATGGTGAAGTGGCTATCCCTATCAAGATAGGACCTCAAGTCTTCAACACTACCTTTCACGTAATGAACATTCGTCCTGCCTATTCCTGCTTGCTGGGACGCCCTTGGATTCATGGGGCAAGTGTTGTAGCTTCGTCTCTCCATCAAAAGCTGAGGTATCCAATAGAGGGTAAGATTGTCACTGTGTGTGGAGAAGAAGAGTATATTATCAGTAGTGTGCATACCTTCAGATACGTCGAGATGGATGGCGAATTCTTTGAGACTCCTTCTCAGTCATTTGAAGTAGTTCCTCCGACCAGCCCTGTCCTTAAGCCAACTTCCCATGTGCCCAAGGTTATTCGTGCTCCTCCTGCTATGACTTCTCTGAAAGACACTCAGGCCGTGGTCGAAGATGGTGGTCGTACTGGCTGGGGTCGACTGATCGATGTACCGTACAAGTCTGATAGATTTGGCCTGGGATTTAGCTCTGAAAAGGTAGTCAAAGATCAATTAATGCTGTAGAAGATGCTGATAGCGATTGCGACTGGGATAGCTGGATTTTCCCAACAATTGGTGACGGACTCAATAATTGGAAGGCTGAAGACACTATCCCGATTTCCTTTAGTCAGGAGTAATTGTTATTGTCTATTTTAGTGTTGCAAATTTTTAATATTTTACAATTGAACTTCTTAAAGCATTGTGTCTATGCCCGGGGCACAAATAGCTAATTTCTTAAGGGTTTTGTCATTTTCATAAGCATATCCACATTCAATAAATCAATGGACTTTATGCATTCAAATATTGCGCTCTTTATCTTTCCTGTCATATTTTAAACAAGTTATGCTTTCTTACACACACTCACGTAACAAATTGCAGATCCATATCCACTCTGGATCCTGTTGATAATAATTCTGCTACTGTTCATTATGACTTTGAAAATCCGATCTACCAAGCCGAGGATGGAAGTGAGGAAGATTGTGAAGTACCTGGAGAACTTGCCAGACTGTTACTACAAGAGGAAAAGACTATACAGCCGCATGAGGAATCAATTGAAACTGTAAATCTGGGTACTGAAGTAGACAAGAAAGAAGTCAAAATAGGAGCAGGCTTGGGAAATAGTGTCAAAGAAAGATTGATTCAGATGTTACATGACTATATAGAGATTTTTGCTTGGTCTTATGAAGACATGCCAGGACTGGATACTGATATAGTAATGCATCGTTTGCCAATGAAGGAAGATTGTCGTCCTGTTAAGCAAAAGATTCGTCGCATGCGTCCTGAAATGTCTAAGAAAATCAAAGCCGAGGTTATGAAACAATTTGGTGCAGGTTTTCTGGCTGTTACTTCTTATCCTCAATGGGTTGCTAATGTGGTACCAGTGCCAAAGAAGGATGGTAAGGTGCGAATGTGTGTAGATTACAGAGATTTGAATAAAGCGAGTCCCAAAGATGACTTTCCACTTCCACACATTGATGTTCTAATAGATAACACCGCTCAACACAAGGTATTCTCATTCATGGATGGATTCTCATGTTATAACCAGATTAAGATGGCACCTGAAGACATGGAGAAAACTACGTTTGTGACGCAATGGGGCACTTTCTGTTACAAGGTAATGCCATTCGGTTTAAAGAATGCAGGGGCAACATACCAGCGTGCTATGGTGGTTTTGTTCCATGATATGATCCATCATGAAATAGAGGTATATGTGGATGACATGATAGCCAGATCTCATACTGAAGAAGAACATCTCGATCATTTATACAAACTGTTTGAGAGGTTGAAGAAATACAAGTCGAGATTGAACCCGAACAAATGCACCTTTGGAGTAAGATCCGGTAAACTCTTGGGCTTTATTGTCATTAGTAAAGGAATTGAGGTTGACCCGGCTAAGGTGAGAGCTATTCAAGAAATTCCAGTTCCCCGTACAGATAAAGAAGTCAGAGGTTTCTTGGGACGTTTGAATTACATTGCCCGATTTATCTCCCATTTGACTGCTACCTGCAAACCCATCTTCAAATTACTGAGGAAAAATCAAGAGATGATATGGAATGATGAATGTCAAGAAGCTTTTGACAAAATCAAGAAGTATCTCCAAGAACCTCCAATTCTGATGCCACCAGTTGAAGGAAGACCTCTAATCATGTATTTGACCATGTTAGAAAATTCAATGGGGTGTGTGTTGGGGCAACATGACGAGTCTGGTCGAAAAGAGCATGCCATATACTACCTTAGCAAAAAAGTTTACCGACTGTGAAACAAGATACTCATTGCTCGAGAAAACTTGCTGTGCTTTGGCTTGGGCTGCTCGCCGACTAAGACAGTATATGTTGAATCATACCACTTTATTGATTTCTAAGATGGATCCTATCAAATATATATTTGAGAAACCTGCCCTCTCCGGAAGAATAGCAAGATGGCAGATGATTTTAACAGAGTATGATATCCAATATACTACTCAGAAAGCCATCAAAGGAAGCGTGTTAGTTGATCATTTGGCTCATCAAGCAGTTGATGATTACAAATCTATGAATTTTGAGTTCCCAGATGAGGATGTCATGCTTGTTACTGATTATGAAGAACCTGGACCAGATGAAGGACCCGAACTGGGATCCCGATGGACTATGGTTTTTGACGGATCTTCTAATGCGTTGGGCAATGGTGTTGGTGTTGTAATTATTTCTCCCAGGGGTTGCCATACGCCTTTCACTGCTAGACTATGTTTTGACTGTACCAACAATATGGCTGAGTATGAAGCATGTATTTTGGGACTCAAGGCTGCTATAGACCTGAAAATCAAGTTTTTGAGTGTGTACGGAGACTCAGCCTTAGTAATCAGTCAAATCAAAGGAGCATGGGACACTAAACATCTGAATCTCATCCCTTATCGAGAGCGGGTGTTAACATTAATCCCATACTTTGAAGAGATTACATTCGAACATATTCCACGAGAAGAGAATCAGTTGGCAGACGCATTGGCTACCATGTCATCTATGTTCAGAGTCAGATAGGACAATGAAGCTCCCATGATCACCATTGCACGATTAGATGAACCAGCATATTGTTATGAACTGAATACTGATGAAGTAGAAGAGAAACCTTGGTTCCACGAAATAAAAAGATATCTAGAAACTCAAGAATACCCTGAAGGGGCATCCATCAACGACAGAAAATTTCTGAGGAAGTTCTCCGCTAAATTCTTTTTGAGTAATGGAGTATTATACAAACGTAATCATGATTCGACTTTGCTGCGCTGTGTGGATAAAAGGGAAGCATAAAAGATTATGGAAGACATACACGACGGTATATTTGGGACTCATTCTAATGGACATACGATGGCCAAGAAGATTCTGAGATCAGGGTATTATTGGTCTACCATGGAAGCTGATTGCCACCATCACTCCAGAACATGCCACAAGTGTCAGATCTATGCGAACAAAGTACATGTACCTCCTGCTCCATTGAACGTATTGACAACACCTTGGCCCTTCGCAATGTGGGGCATTGATATGATTGGAGAGATTAAACCTACTGCTTCTAATGGACATCGTTTCATTCTTGTTGCTATTGATTACTTTACAAAGTGGGTAGAGGCAGCCTCATTTGCTTCTGTCACCAAGAATGTGGTGGCACGGTTCATCAAGAATAGTCTTATTTGTCGGTATGGCATCCTTGAAAGAGTTATCACTGATAATGGTACTAATTTGAACAACAAGATGATTACTGAACTCTGCGCGCAGTTCAAAATAAAACACCATGACTCTTCTCCGTACCGGCCAAAGATGAATGGTGCCGTAGAAGCTGCTAATAAGAATATTAAGAAGATCATACAAAAAATGACAGTAACATACAAAGACTGGCATGAGATATTACCCTTTGCTCTTCATGGTTATCGCACTTCAGTGCGCATTTCGACAGGGGCAACTCCTTTCTCTTTGGTCTACGGAATGGAAGCTATTTTACCAGTGGAAGTTCAGATTCCCTCTCTAAGAATTATGAAAGATGCAGGCTTAGATGAAGATGAACGGATTCAGACTCGACTCGATCAGATAAATTTGATTGATTGAAAGAGACTCGCGGCTATTTGTCATGGACAGATATATCAGAAGCGCATGACCCAGGCGTTTAATAAAAAAGTCAAGAGACAGGTATATCAAATTGGCGACTTGGTAATAAAGCGTATCATTCTACCACAAGGTGATTCTAGAGGAAAATGGACTCCCACATACGAAGGGCCATTTGTAGTTAAGAAGGTATTCTCTGGTGGAGCCATGATGCTTGCTACAATGGATGGCGAAGACTTCCCACATCCCGTGAACGCAGACATAGTTAAAAAATACTACGCATAAAAGAGACCCGCTAGGTCGACGTATCTAGGCAAAAGTAAGGGCATCCCGGCGAACCAAAAAGGTTCGGGCAAAAATTAGGGATAAACATATAAAAATGTACACCCGACAAGTCGAAAACCTGAAAAGGCGGCTAGGGCAAAAAAGGGTATCCTGGTGGACTGAAAACCTGAAAGGGCGGTCCAGGTAAAAATTAGGGATTAAAGCGTATGACTATGTCCCGTTCTAGGTTAGCTTCACCCAAGTCAAAGGGACTGAACAAGCCAATCACTTCTATCCGACAGCAGGAGATGAGAGGCTTGAAGACATAATGACAGTAGTGAAATTAAAATCAATAGGACTCTTTCTTCATAGCTTTTTCTTTGTTTTCTTGACAATTTCCTCTTACTAGGATCTCTGTCTCCTTGTATTCAAATTGCCTGTTTATAGGCCCTCTTTCAAAATCGATACAATTTTATTTCCAAAAAGATGCTTTTGTTTTACTTTCTCTGTTTTGTTTGCATAAACGTCCATTGATTTAATTCGAATTAATATATGCGTTTGAACATGATTGATGTTTACCAAAAATACATGCATAAAATAGGAATAGCAATTACTAAAAGACTTTAGGGTCGAGGATAAAGTCTAACCATGCTTTCCGATGAATCCAGACGCTAATCCTATTCCCCAGCAAAACCAGTTATTTCCCATAAGAAATTGGCATTACTAGACAGACTGGTCATCTCTTTTATCCCCCAGCCAGGTCCTGGTGAATATTTCTACCATCAGACAAGAAATCAAATACCCCCAACTAAGAAAGGGTCATCAATACAAATATCTCCAACCAGAATGTGGGGATTTATTTTCCCCTGGCAAAAATTTTCAGACGCATAATTCATTCATGCGTCATTTCACATCATACACATGCATGCAATGTTCGCATTTATTTTCAAAAGCATAAAACATCTCATGCATCATGACATGGCATGGGGCTAACTTTTTCAGGTTAATTATCCTCCCGATATAGTCAAAATAAAGGTTCATTCAGAAGGACGCCCTCATCGGTTACATTTGAGATTCAGATGCATCTTTCAGATATAATCCATATGAATGTTCATTGTGATAAGCATTCTGACATCCTCCTAATGATGACATCTTTAAGCCCATCCCGGACATTTATCGCAAATACAACATATACAAATATTATCATATATAGCCTAACGTACGGTTCATTCTGATTCAGCCTAACGTATGGTTCCTTCAACTGTTCCAATACGGTCTAGCGTACGACCCATTTGGATGTTCATCCCCTCAGATACTACCTAGCGTACAGTACATTCTGAAGTGTAGTCTAGTGTATGACTACCCCTTTTATCATCAAATAAAGCCTAAACGGACGGCTCATTCTGCTACTCAGATACGATCTAGCGTACGATCCATTCTGATCTTTATTCCTCAGATACTACCTAGCGTACGGTACATTCTGAAGTGTAGTCTAGCGTACGACTACCTTTTATCATCAGATACAGCCAAACGGACGGCTCATTCTGCTACTCAGATACGATCTAGCGTACGATCCATTCTGACCTTTATTTCTCCAGATACAGCCTAACGGACGGCTCATTCTTCTACTCAGATACGATCTAGCGTATGATCCGGTCTGATCTTCCATCCCTAGTGAAGTCACCCGCCTAATGGACGACTCATTCTGCTACTCAGATACCACTTGATATGAAACTTAAGCTGGAAGCATTCAAATTGTAGTATAATTCTTTTTAGGAAATAGTAGATTATACTCCAAGACTGCTATGGAAAGGACAAGAAATTTACTACCTTTAGCTCCCACAGCTGGCACAAAATCTCTATTCATTTCCCCTCAACGGTATCATCTCAAGTGTTATATAAAGGTCTCCTTACAACTTGCTGAACATAGAACTTTGATACAACAACATTCTCATACTCTAAATATTCTTCACCATTATTATCGTAAGAAATAGTTTCCATACAAGAGTTATTGTTCAATATTGTGTGGTTTTCTTTCATGTTTCTTAAAGCATGTTTATACTTCTTATCTAGAAGCATCTAGCCAAACACTTGTAATTCTTGAAATTGTTTCTGATTCCTCAAGCGACTTGTTTAGGTCTATAGACTTGAGAGAACTAAGAGGTTGTAGAACTCTTAGACAAATTTTATAATTTGTTGAGATTAGTGGATTAAGTCCTTATTGAAGGCGAAATCACCTTGGTCGGGTGGACTGGAGTAGCTTTGAATTTCAATTGAACCAGGATAACTCATTTATGTTGTTATTATTTATTTTTTGTGTGTGATTGCAAAAAGATTTTAAATTTTCGTGAAAACAATTCAAACCCCCCTTTCTTGTTTTTCTCTACCTTCAATTGGTATCAGAGCTTCGACTTTGTTATTGATTCTTTGAATCAAACTCTTAACCATGTAGAGAGACCCAGGGTGAGAAAAACTTCATGGCTAACACAAATGAAAGAGATAGCTACAACGCAAAACCTCCAGTTTTTGATGGACAAAAATTTGACTACTAGAAAGACAAAATTGAAAGTTTCTTCTTAGGCTACGATGCTGATCTCTGGGATATGGTTACAACTTGTTATGAACCACCCATCTCTGCTATTGGTATTCCTATTCCAAGAAGAAGAATGAGTCACGATTGGAAGTGTGATCTCAGGAATCACCATAAAGCTAGAACCATTTTGTTAAACTTTATTTCCTATAACGAGTATGAGAAGATAACCAACAAGGAAACATCCAAAGAATTTTTTTACTTTTTGAAAATGACGTACGAAGGCAAAAATCAAGTTAAAGAGACTAAGGCTCTGGCCTTAATCCGGAAGTATGAAGCCTTCAGAATGGAAGATGATGAAGTTGTTGAAGTGAGGTTCTCAAGGTTCCAAACCTTGATTGCAGAACTCAAGGTTCTGGAAAAAGGATATACTACATCGATCACGTCAAGAAGATAATCAAAAGTCTTCCCAAGAAGTGGAGACCTATGGTTACTGCTCTAAAGCTATCCAAGAATCTGAACAACATAAGTCTTGAAGAACTTATCAACTCCCTCAGAAGTCATAAAATAGAGCTAGAAGAAGATAAACCTATGAAGAAAAGCAAATTTGTTGCTCTAAAGTCTAGATCAGAAAGAAGAAATCCATAAAGGAACAAAGCCTTTCAAGCTGAAGAGGAAGAAGCTGATGACTCTTAGAATGAAGATTCTGATGATGAAGAAGAATTATCTCTTCTTTCCAGAAGAATCAAACAGCTCTAGAGAAAAAGATAAAACAACTTCAGAAGGCCCAGACAGATGGGAGACCGTCCAGATTCAACCTCCAGAAGCAGGCCCAACAAGGAAGTAATGTATTATGAATGCAAAGAGACTAGACACTACAAAAATGATTGCCTAAAGCTAAAGAAGGATAGCTCCAGAAAGGAAAGCTTCAAGAAGAACTCCTTCAAATAAAATAAGAAAGGAATCATGGCAACATGGATGACTCTAAATCTGAAGCTCCAAAATCTGATTCTGAAGAGTAGTCGACAAACGTAGCATTCATGGTCACTACCTCTGGAAGTTCATATGAAATAGAGTCTGTCTCTGAAGAGGTATTCTCTGACTTTTCTCGTTATGATCTGGAAGTTTGTTTTTCAGAATCTCTGAGCTTGTATCAGAAGCGTCGATAGAAATTCAAGAACTTGAAAAAGGTTCATGAAGAGATTGTTGAAGAGTGTGATCAGCTTGAGAAAGAAATTTCTAAACTCAAAGAAAATAATTTTATTCTTGAAAGAGAAATATAATTTTTAACTAAGAAATGTTCAAAACTTGAGGAAACTCTTTCTAAAGCTCCACCTACTTTTGACACTATCATATATAAATATGATAAAGCCTTTCAGAAATTTCTGAATAATATCCTAGATTGAAGCAAAATGGCTTCTATGATCTATGGTGTAAGTCATAATAGGAAAAGAGGAATTGGTTATTGTCATACCCCAAAATTTGCCCGTTAAGTGTTCAGGACATTTTTCAAGTCATTCTAATCCATTTTCAAGACATTAATGTTAAAGGAACAAGGGTCCAGCGCACAGGTTACCAAATCCAGAAGATGACCTAAACTGGCATGCTCGCTAGGCGAGCAAACCCTTCGCTAGGCAAATCCTTCGCTACCTCACTCGCCTAGCGAGCTCACGAAATACCAGAAAATTTTGGGCTTAATTCTGAGCCCACCAAGACACAACTATTACAAATACCAGAACTTCACACAGAGAAGAGGACACATAGACAGACGGTGGACAAAGGGGGAACAAGCAAACCCTAACAGAGGCAACCGGAAAAACCCTGGAGGCTAATTCAGAGTAACCCCCGGATACCCCGAAGGAAACTCATCTGCACAAAGGTTACCTCTGCCCAACTCAATTGCAAAAAGGTTTGCCACACCCCCACTAATTTTATGCTCCTAATTTGATATCTGCAAATACATGAGGCATTATGATTGAATTTCTCATTAGGTTTTGCATATGGGTTTAAGTATGCATGAATGTGTAACACAATATCTTGAATGTTTAACCATGTAATTTCTGTAATGGATGCCATAGGGTTTGGGGTTCCGGAAATCGCACTGTTATCAAAGAAGAACCCCTAGCCGTTCGCCAACACTTTGCTGAGCGAACATGTAGCGAGGGTTCGCCAAGCCTTCGCTAGGCGAGGCAGTAGCGAACATGACAGTATTTGTTTTTTCCATTTGCATTCTAATCAGTTATGTACTTGATTGACATGTTTTCTATTGCATCTACACGTTGTTTGCCCGACACCATTATTACTGTGATTCTTTGTTTGGTGCAATTCTTGGTTGCACCCTAGCTTGGTATTCTAACCCGTTTGTTGAATTTTGTGAGGGTTCACATACTCCTAAAGAGACAGTTCGCTAGGTATTCCACTTTATTTGTGGGATACCCTTATGAAGATTCATTTTAATTACTTGACTGATTACATTGCCTTCGAACATATGATCTGGGCCCTCTCTTTGGTGCCTTACGATATTACGGCCATGTTCCGCGAACGTAAGGATACCCTTAGCAAAGACCCTTCGGTTAAATCATCATAGTCCCTCGAATTTTGCCTTCGAATACATGACTTTGTCCCTCGATGACCCTTCGTGGTAGCCTACGGTTAAATGATGATCGTCCCTTCGAATGCTAAGGTATCCTTACAAATGTTGCCTTCAATGACCGATCGACGACCCTACGATGTCCCTTTACATCCAAAGGATAAGACTACTTACTTCTCAATAGTAAGGACAGTTTTACCCTCCTAAGGATAGGAAATACCCATAAAGACCTTTGTTAGGTATAACTCTTAAATGCTTGCTCACAGCTTAAAATACTTTTCACACCTCACACTTTTCAAAACATCTTTTAGAAAATCACCACTTGGCATACATTCACACCAGAATCATCGCCGAGTTATATTTTTCTAAACATCTTTCAAAATCAAACGAGATAAACACTTTGTATACATTCGTACAAGAATCATTATAAAGTTAAACTCTCCTTTCAAAATACGTTCTAAACACACCACATTTCTCAAACACTTTCTCGAACAAGGAAAACATAAGTGAGCTAAGCAATTAAGAACCCATGGATAACCATGGATACAAAGGATGCTAACACCTTCCCTTTGTATAATGTACCTCCCGAACCCAAAATCTAATCAAGGTCTTTCCTGTTCTTTTCCTCCTTTCCTTATTGGATAAAAGAAAAGTCGGTGGCGACTCTTGCTATCCGCGACATTGCTTTTCAAAGCAAAACACAAAAGTCAGTTCACCGTATAATAGTTATGACTCTGATGGCGATGACCAGAAACCTACTATAGAAACAAACTAAAATCTCCTTTTTCTTAACATTATACACCTACACAGAGATAGAAGTTCAGTAACGCTAGAAAACCCAAAGTTTTCAGAAACTCTAGGAGAACTAATCCTAAAGGACCCAAAAGTTTCTAGGTACAAAAAGTTAAAATAGTGTATGTTGTAGATATCCTATGTAGTAGAGTTAAAACACCAATCATGGTACGTGGACTATGGATGTTCGCGACACATGACGGGAAGAAAGCATATGTTCCAAGACCTAGAACTTAAAGACGTTGGTTTCGTAGGCTTTGGAGGAAATTAGAAAGGAAGAATCAGAGGATTTGGAACAATTGGTAACGGATCTCTTCCTTATATTTCTGATGTTCTTTATATTGAGGGACTAATGCATAATTTTCTATCCATAAGTCAATTAAGTGATAATGGTTATGATATTATTTTTAATCAAAAAATGTGCAAGGTGTCGCAACCTGAAAAATACAGTGTACGAAAAAACAATCGGCGAAAGAAATGACAGAAGAGTCGCCACCGTGCGTTATTTATCCCAAAGGAGGGAAAGGAAACGCTCGAAGTAAACTTGAAAAGAGGAAAGGAAAAGATAAGGTCTCGCAACCAAATCTTGGGTTCGGGAGTCAGTTATGCGAAGGGAAGGTATTAGCACCCCTACGCATTCGTAGTACTCTATGGGATCCACTTTTGTAGTTCTTGTCTAAAGGGTGTGAGTTTATCTTGTGTTGTTTACTAAAAAAGGGGTTAAATGAAAATGACTCGCGCGGATGTCGCATCCACTGCATACGTATCTCATCTGAATATGAGAATCAGAGTCTTCGTAGCTCGGCTGACCTATGGGTTGGGGGATGTGTGCTCGCTAAGACATCGCGTCTTATGCCTACGTATCTCATCTGGAATGAGAATCAGAGCAAGTCGTAGTTCGGATAACTATGGGGTTATGGATTGGGTTTTGGACGAATGACGTTACTACGCAATCTACCGGATGCTCGACCTTTGGAGACTTACTCGCCTGTAGTAGAAGGAGTAAACGTGTTCTTAGGAGAAGAAAAATCAATGAGTTGGTAGGGTTAGGGATGCTCATGCAAAAAGGCAGTCCTTGACGAAGGAACCTGCATAAAGTAAACACACAAAACATTGCCTCCTATCGAGGTCTTCCAAATAAGAAAGCGGTAAAAATACGGGAAAATGTAAAAGTACCACACGGATAAAGATCCGAGGTAACAGCAATTAAAGGAACGATAAACCCCTGAGATCCTTCCAAGCTAACATCATCAAAGAAAGTGGGTCAGTACAGGTAATCGGAATGAACCTCCAGGGGGTATCCCACAAATAAAGTGGGAAACCACGCAAGTTATCCCTGCAAAAGTCATGTGCCTTCACAAAAACTCAACAAACAGGTTAGAGACAAAAAAATAGGGTAATCAAGGGTTGCCCCCAAATCAAAATGTAACCACATGAATCATGCCATTAAAATTCACAAAAAACACATGCATCAAAAGGGTATCAAATTCACCCATAATACCTCAAACATTCAGAGTATTCAAATTCAAAGCTCAAAGGTAATGGGAATAAGGGCAAACCTGATTGGAGAGCTTGATTGAAATTGAGTTGCACTTGTGAGGTTTACAAAACAATCTTTAGGGTTTATATGAGGGAGAGGTGATTCTGTGCATTTGAGTTCCCTTCAGGGTTTGGAGGCTGCTCTGAACTCTGTTAGCTCTTCTCTCACTATCTTTTTCCCCAGGGTTCTTCTCTCACTATCTTTTTCCCAGACAGGGTAATAGGAATTTTCTTTTGTTTCACTGAAACTCTGAATTTATAACCTGATTTTTGTGGACCTGTGGGCTCAAATGAGAGAGGTCCAAGTCCAAGATTTTTCTTTTATTTATTTATTTATTTATTTATTTATTTATTTATTTATTTTTTATTGAAGGGTAAATTTTGGGGTATTACAGCTGCCCCTATTCAATCAACTGGAGACCTGGAAAGAAGATAGCAGCGGCTTTCGTGCTTTCGAGGTATCAAGGGATTGAATACGATAAAAGTCCGAAAATTTGCACTGAAGTGAAGTGAAGTAACAATGCCTGTCAGAATCGGCAAAGAGGTGGTCTTGAAAGAAGAATCTGTCTGGTACGGTGAGTGTCAATCTGAATACCGAAAAAGAATGTTAACCTGGATACCAAAATAAATGGTAACACAGAAATAATCATGGCCTGAATGCCGCTCATATGTCTGAATACTGGAAATGACTTCGATCTGAACATCGGGAGATATGAGATTATTAATATCGGTCTGAACACCGAGAGGCTGGCCTGAATGCCACAAGTTGCGTCGACCTGAACGTCGGAAACTTCTTCGATCTGAACATCGGAAAATTGGCCTGAATGCCACAAGTTGTATCGACCTGAATGTCGGAAACTTCTTCGATCTGAACATCGGAAAATTGGCCTGAATGCCACAAGTTGTATCGACCTGAATGTCGGAAACTTCTTCGATCTGAACATCGGAAAACTGGCCTGAACGCCACAAGTTGCATCGACCTGAACGTCGGAAACTTCTTCGATCTGAACATCGGAAAATTAGCCTGAATGCCACTTCGATCTGAATATCGGAAAATTGGCCTGAATGCCACAAGTTGCATCGACCTGAACGTCAGAAACTTCTTCGATCTGAACATCAGAAAACTGGCCTGAATGCCACAAGTTGCATCGACCTGAACGTCGGAAACTTCTTCGATCTGAACATCGGAAAACTGGTCTGATGCCCACAAGTTGCATCGACCTAAACGTCGGAAACTTCTTCGATCTGAACATCGGAAAACTGGCCTGAACGCCACAAGTTGCATCAACTTGAATGTCAGAAACTTCCTCGATCTGAACATCGGAAAACTGGCCTGAACGCCACAAGTTGCATCGACCTGAACGTCGGAAACTTCTTCGATTTGAATATCGAAAAACTGGCATGAACGCCACTTCGGTCTGAATACCGGAAACTTCATGCCTGTCAGCATCGACAGAAATAGGGAACAATAATAGAGGCGGCGCATGGGCCAATGACACTTGCTGGGTATAACAAAGGTAAGTCATGAACAATCTTCAGTCTGAGTACTGGAAACAACTTCTGGCTTATCACTTGGGATACCGAGAATGTTTTATGCTTACATGCGTATGTTTGAATTTTTCAATGGCGTAATGCTCCATGAAAATGGAAATGCTACGCGATTTGGGAGGATGCAATGCAATATGATTCTACATGCAGGGATGCTAAATGCTGGGTAGAATGCCAAGCTGAGGCAAGGGGATCTGCTGGGGAAATGATCAACATCTTCTGGACCCTGGCAAGGCTGTTGGAGATGCACAACACAAAGGACTCTGTGGGGAAATGATCCGCCACACGGTGTTCTAGCAATGACGAAATACCGAGATTCTGACTGGGGAGAGAACAACACTGAAAACCTGCTATTGGGGAAAGCGATAGTGGTTTTGGCAACCACGATCTGCGAGAGATGACTCAGCAGGGGAAGCAAACACCGATACGGTACCGAGGTTCTGCTTCAAGGAAAGAAACCATGGATCTGGCATTGGGATTATCGATCTGGCCTCGAACTCTGAGGAGCAGTCGCTTCTGCTGGGAAGATACAGTTTGGCACTGTCAACTCCGCTGGGGGTATATAGTCTGACACTTTCAACTCTACTGGGGAGTGTATAATCTGAAACCACCGCTTGGGGGGAGGTACAATGGTTAGAACCTGCTAGGGATTGAAGAATCCAACGCTCTGATCAGCTCTGCAGGGATAAGATACCGAATTCGTTTGTTGGCGACTTCACTGGGGAAAACATTCACGATCATCTGCAGGGGATTTTAAGGAAATGCCCAGAGGGTACCTGTTCTGAATAGACGATCCAAAGCACTTAAAATCTACAGCAATTTTAAATGTTTATTAAGCATGTACCTGTAAAGCTCTTATGTGTCATGATGCAATGTTTATCAAAAAATTCGGACGTCATTTTTGCAAACAAAACAGAAAAATGAAAATGAAAACAGGGATATACTGAATAACATGATTTTATTGATTGAACGGCCTCTGAATAGGCATTTACATCAGGAAGCAATCCCTGGAAAGAGGTAATCGCACAACAGATAAAAACAGACATTAATCTAATGGCAATGTGAAATGGATTTCTATTGGGTTCCAATTCTGCTATGACTTGCTCGTCTTCAAGATCCTCCAGATGATCAGCTTTCTGAAAAGAGTGATTGAACTGTTTCCTATCCTTCAAAAGTTTCCAGTCATTGACACGAGATGAGATTCAGAACTACTCAGAACGCAGTCATTCGCTTAATCCCTAACTTTTGCCTGGATCGCCCTTTTCGGGTTTTCAATCCACCGGGATACCCATTTTTGCCTAAGTTTCCTTTTCAGGTTTTCAACTTACCGGGTGTACAATCTTTTCACTTTTAATCCCTAATTTTTGCCCGAACCTTTTTCATTTTCTTGGTTCGCCGAGATGCCCATTTTTTCCTGGACTACTCTTTTTATTGTCCAGCGGGTCTATTTCATGCGACGTATTTTTTAACTGCGTCTGAGTTCACCGGGGAAGTGAAGTTTTCACCATCCATCGATGCAAGCATTAAGGCCCCACCATCAAAAACCTTGGTGACAATATACGGTCCATCATAGTTAGGAGTCAACTTGCCCCTGTGATCTGTCTGAGGAGGAAGGATCCTTTTCAACACCAAATCTCCGACCTGGAAGCATCGAGGACGCACTTTCTTATCAAAGGCTTTCTTCATCCGACTTTTATACAACTGCCCGTGACAAATGGCTGTCATTCGCTTCTCTTCGATAAGACTCAACTCATTGAACCTTGTCTGAATCCATTCAGCTTCGTCTAACTTGATATCCAACAGGACTCTTAGAGAAGGAATCTCCACTTCAACAGGTAGGACTGCTTCCATACCATACATAATGGAGTAAGGGGTTTCCCCGATTGATGTACATACTGAAGTACGGTACCCATGCAAGGCGAAGGGTAGCATCTCATGCCAATCTCTGTACGTAACGACCATCTTCTGCATAATCTTCTTTATGTTCTTATTTGCCGCTTCAACAACACCGTTCATCTTAGGGCATTAAGGGGAAGAATTCTGATGCTGAATGTTGAAGTTCTAGCACAACTCCTTCATCATTTTGTTGTTGAGATTAGAACCATTATCAGTAATGATTCTTTCGGGAATCCCATAGCGACAAATGATTTCTTTCTTGATGAATCGGGCAACCACATATCTGGTGACCTTCGCAAATGATGCTGCTTCGACCCACTTGGTGAAACAGTCGATGGCAACAAGGATGGAACGATGCCCATTGGAAGCGGTCGGCTCAATCTTTCCAATCATATCGATGCCCCACATAGCGAAAGGCCACGGCGAAGACATCACATTCACAGGATTCGGCGGCACATGCACCTTATCAGCATAAATCTGGCATTTATGGCACTTCCGAGCATATTTGAAACAATCAGATTCCATGGTCATTCAGTAATAACCTGCTCTCAACAATTTCTTAGCCATTGCATGTCCGTCGGCATGAGTACCGAAGGAGCCTTCATGAACTTCCTGCATTAACATGTCTGCTTCGTGTTTGTCCATGCATCTGAGCAAAACCATGTCGAAGTTCCTCTTATACAGAACATCGTCTTTGTTCAAGAAGAAACTGCCTGCCAATCTTCTCAAAGTCTTTCTATCATTGTTGGATGCCTCTGCAGGGTACTCTTGATTCTTCAGAAATCACTTGATGTCGTGATACCAGGGCTTGTCATCAACTAACAGTTCAGCAGCAAACACATACGCGGCCCTATCAAGGCGCATCATGTCGATCTTGGGAGCATGGTTCCAACGGATCACCGTGATCATGGAGGATAGAGTAGCAAGAGCATCTGCCATCTGGTTCTCATCACGAGGTATATGGTACATTAAAGTCCACTTTTCGTCTGGATCAGGTCCCTCTTCCACAATTGGCTCTTCATAGTCTTTCATCTTGAGGAACATGATGTCTTCATCTGGAAAATCAAACTTCATCGGCTCATAATCTTCAACCGGCTGTTGAGCAAGATAGTCTGACAGAATACTCCCCTTGAAGGCTTTTTGGGAAGTATATTGGATGTCGTACTCTGTCAGTACCATTTGCCAACGAGCAACTCTTCCGGTGAGAGTTGGCTTCTCAAATATATACTTGACTGGATCCATTTTGGAGATCAGTAAGATTGTGTGAGACAGCATGTATTGTCTCAATCGCTTAGCAGCCCATGCAAGTGCACAACATGTTTTTTCAAGCATTGAGTATCTCGACTCGCAATCTGTGAATTTCTTACTCAGGTAGTAGATGGCATGCTCCTTCCTACCTGTCTCGACGTGTTGACCGAGAACACAACCCATGGAATTGTCTAGTACTGTCAAATACATAATCAGCGGTCTCCCTGGGACCGGAGGCACAAGGATAGGAGGATTCTGCAAATACTCTTTTATCTTCTCGAACGCCCTTTGACAATCATCATTCCACCTGATAGCCTGATCTTTTCTCAACAATTTGAATATTGGCTCACACGTGGCTGTTAGGTGAGAGATGAACCTTGCAATGTAGTTCAACCTCCCTAAGAAACCACAAACTTGTTTCTCTGTTCTTGGCTCAGGCATTTCCTGTATCGCTTTCACTTTGGCCAGATCCACCTCAATCCCTTTTCCACTAACAACAAAACCCAGTAGTTTTCCAGATCTCACCCCAAAAGTACACTTGTTCGGATTAAGCCTCAGCTTGAATTTCCTCAAACCCTCAAATAGTTTCTGCAAATTTACCAAATGTTCTTCTTCTGTCTGAGATTTGGCAATCATATCATCAACATAAACCTCGATTTCATGATGAATCATATCATGGAACAGAGTCACCATCGCTCGCTGATATGTTGCTCCGGCATTTTTCAGACTAAACGGCATCACCTTGTAGTAGAAGGTGCCCCATGAGGTTATGAATGTTGTCTTCTCCATGTCTTCTGGTGCCATCTTAATTTGATTATAGCCAGAAAAGCCATCCATGAAGGATAATACCGAGAACCGAGCCGTGTTATCCACCAAAACGTCAAT
Organism: Lathyrus oleraceus; assembly: GCF_024323335.1. Lineage (NCBI taxonomy): Eukaryota > Viridiplantae > Streptophyta > Magnoliopsida > Fabales > Fabaceae > Lathyrus > Lathyrus oleraceus. Next base: position 295,468,913 of record NC_066580.1, read on the forward strand.
GTGAGGTAAGGGGAAATCATCTTTAGGACTAGCCTTGTTCAGATCCCGATAGTCAACACACATCCGTACCTTTCCATCCTTCTTAGGTACCGCAACGATATTTGCAACCCATGGCGGATAATTTGTGACTGCTAGAAACCCTGCATCCAACTGTTTTTGCACTTCTTCCTTTATCTTGACAGCCATCTATGGTCTTGTTCTTCTGAGCTTCTGCTTGACCGGAGGACAACCTTCTTTGAGCGGCAAGCGATGTACCACGATTTCTGTGTCAAGCCCTGGCATGTCCTGATAAGACCAAGCGAAGATGTCAACATACTCTTGCAGCAATTCAATCAACCCCTTCTTCACATTGTCTTCCAAAGCAGCCCCTATCTTGATTTCTCTCTTGGCGTCCTCGGTGCCGAGATTAATCACTTCAACAGACTCTTGATGCGGTTGAATGAGTCTTTCCTCTTGTTTTATTAACCTGGTAAGTTCTTCAGGGAGTTCACAGTCTTCATCACCCTCTTCTTCAGCTTGAAAGATTGGATTTTCAAAGTCGAAGCGAGCCATAGCAGAACCGTTATCAATAGGATCCGGTGATGTGCATCTGCATGAGTGATGGTATGTGCTTATGAGTGTGAAAAAAAAAAGTGAAAACTAAACAAAACATTGCCATTTATTTTTTGAAAAACTGCAAAAATAGAAAGACAGGGAACGAAATATTTGAATGCAAAAAGACGTCCTTTATTTATGATAAAAAATGCAAGTGTCACATAGATGGGCCCTACAATGAGTCATTACGCCCTGGCGGAACGTAAGACTTGGATATGCATGAATAAACAAAGAAAATTACTCCTCCAGACAAGTGGCTTGGACAATCTCCTCAGAAGACCAATTGTTGAGAACTTCACCCGGGATCCTCGGACGCACCCAGTTATCGATGTCGCAATCACTATCACCATCTTCATTGTTGACCGCAGAGACTAATTTGACTTCTCCTTCAACCATGTTAACGTTGGCTCCACCATGCTGGGGCATGGGATTGTTGACGACATTAGGAGCTGGTGCAAAGTTAACGGCCTTTGAATCAATGAGGTCCTGAACTACGTGCTTAAAAGCTTTGCAGTTCTCAATATTGTGGCCAGGTGCCCCAGAATGGAAGCTACACCTAGCGTTGGCGTCATAACCCACCGGAAGCCTACCAACGGGAGGAGCCAGAGTGCGCAACTGCACAAGTTGTAGTTGTTGAAGACTAGAAAGCAACTGAGCGTACGACATTGGAAGAGTGTCGAAACGTCGGTCCATCGTCCTTGGCCTCGGTTGATAGGCGGGTCTGTTACCCGGTTGTTGTGGTTGGTACTGAGCTGGTTGACGTTGTGGTTGTTGTTGTTGTAGTGGTGCTGCAGTTGGAATGGTCACAGCCGCAACATACGGTTGCTGATGATAGTTCTGAAAGTTATTCCTCCGGTTATCCCTGTTCACAAAGATCACCAAGCAGCCATAGCCAGCCAACAGATACAGCAATGATATGTACACAATGCAATAAGGTAAAGCAGGTAAATAAATAACTGTACAGAAGCATGAACACCCAATAAACAAACAAACTACAAAAGCTAGGAGGGACTCGCTTAGGGAAACCGGGTCCCCAGCAGAGTCGCCAGTTGTCGCAACCTGAAAAATACAGTGTGCGAAAAAACAACCGACGAAAGAAAATGATAGAAGAGTCGTCATCGTGCGTTATTTATCCCAAAGGAGGGAAAGGAAACGCTTGAAGTACACATGAAAAGAGGAAAGGAAAAGACAAGGTCTCGCAACCAAATCTTGGGTTCGGGAGTCGGTTATACGAAGGGAAGGTATTAGCACCCCTACACATCCGTAGTACTCTACGGGATTCACTTTTGTAGTTCTTGTCTAAAGGGTGTGAGTTTATCTTGTGCTGTTTACTAAAAAACGGGTTAAATGAAAATGACTCGCGCGGATGTCGCATCCACTACATACGTATCTCATCTGAATATGAGAATCAGAGTCTTCGTAGCTCGCTGACCTATGGGTTGGGGGGATGTGTGCTCGCTAAGACATCGCGTCTTATGCCTACGTATCTCATCTGGAATGAAAATCAGAGCAAGTCGTAGTTCGGCTAACTATAGGGTTATGGATTGGGTTTTGGACGAACAACGTTACTACGCAATCTACCCGATGCTCGACCTTTGGAGACTTACTCGCCTGTAGTAAAAGGAGTAAACGTGTTCTTAGGAGAAGAAAAATTAATGAGTTGGTAGGGTTAGGGATGCTCATGCAAAAAGGCAGTCCTTGACGAAGGAACCTGCATAAAGTAAACACACAAAACATTGCCTCCTATCGAGGTCTTCCAGCTAAGAAAGCGGTAAAAATACGGGAAAATGTAAAAGTACCACACGGATAAAGATCCGAGGTAACAGCAATTAAAGGAACGATAAACCCTGAGATCCTTCCAAGCTAACATCATCAAAGAAAGTGGGTCAGTACAGGTAATCGGAATGAACCTCCAGGGGGTATCCCACAAATAAAGTGGGAAACCACGCAAGTTATCCCTGCAAAAGTCATGTTCCTTCACAAAAACTCAACAAACAGGTTAGAGACAAAAAAAAATAGGGTAATCAAGGGTTGCCCCCAAATCAAAATGTAACCACATGAATCATGCCATTAAAATTCACAAAAAAGACATGCATCAAAAGGGTATCAAATTCACCCATAATACCTCAAACATTCAGAGTATTCAAATTCAAAGCTCAAAGGTAATGGGAATAAGGGCAAACCTGATTGGAGAGCTTGATTGAAATTGAGTTGCACCTGTGAGGTTTACAAAACAATCTTTAGGGTTTATGTGAGGCAGAGGTGATTCTGTGCAGTTGAGTTTCCTTCAGGGTTTGGAGGCTGCTCTGAACTCTGTTAGCTCTTCTCTCACTATCTTTTTCCCCAGGGTTCTTCTCTCACTATCTTTTTCCCAGACAGGGTAATAGGAATTTTCTTTTGTTTCACTGAAACTCTGAATTTATAACCTGATTTTTGTGGACCTGTGGGCTCAAATGAGAGAGGTCCAAGTCCAAGATTTTTCTTTTATTTATTTATTTATTTATTTATTTATTTATTTTCTTTTTCCGTTTATTTTTCTTTTTTTCGTTTTTCGTTTCTTTTTTATGAAGGGTACATTTTGGGGTATTACACAAGGTTGTCAATCAGAAAAATGAAATGCTTGATGTCTGTTAATGAAGAGAAATAGGTGTGGCATAGACGCTTGGGTCACATTAGCTTGAGGAGGATTTCTCAGTTAAATAAACTTGATTTAGTCAGAGGCCTGCCTAAGCTGAAGTTCTCTTCAGATGCTCTTTGTGAAGCATGCTAGGAAGGGAAATTTTCTAAAACTACTTTCAAAACCAAAAATGTTTTTTCCACTTCCAGACCTTTGGAACTTCTACACATTGATCTTTTTGGACATGTTAAGACAACGTCAGTCAATGGTATGAAGTATGGACTTGTCATTGTTGATGCCTAGAGTCGTTGGACATGGGTGAAATTCTTAAGGCACAAGAATGAGTCACTTTCTGTGTTCACCAGTTTCTATTCAAAAGTGTAAAATGAATATGACTATAAGATTATCAGAGTCAGGAGTGATCATGGTGGAGAATTTGAAAACAAACTTTTTGAAGAACTTTTTGACTCTAATGGAATATCCCATGATTTCTCATGTCCTATAACTCTACAACAAAATGGAGTTGTAGAAAGGAAGAATAAGACTATCAAAGAAATGTCCAGAAGTATGATCAATGAGACTAATGTGGATAAGCACTTTCGGGCAGAAGCTGTGAATACAACATGTTACATTCAGAATAGAATCTCTATCAGACCTATTCTGGAGAAGACTCCTTATGAACTGTGCAAGGGAAGAAAACCTAACTGCTTATTTTCATCCTTTTGGATGCTCTTGTTTTATTCTGAACACTAAAGACAATCTGAACAAGTTTGACTCTAAGGCACAAAAGTGTATTATTATGTTGGGATACTCAGAATGTTCTAAAGGATATCGAGTATACAATACAAAAACACAAATTGTGGAAGAATCAATTCATGTCAGATTTAATGACAAGCTTGACTCTGATAAGTCAAAGTTAGTTGAGAAATTTGCAGATCTAGAGATCACACTTGTAGGTTCTGACGAAAAGACAATTGGTTCTGAAGAAGCAAAAAGGGGAACTTCAGAAGCACCCGAACGCACAATCAATCTGAAAAGACAAAGAAACAGGCAGAATGTTTCTGAAGAAAAACTTATGGGAGTAGTATCTCTGATAGAGCCAACATTCTATGAAGAAGCTCCTTAAGATAAAGAATGTATTCTGGCAATGAAAGAAGAACTTGATCGATTTTCCAAAAATGACGTTTGGGATCTTGTACCAAGACCCAGGGGAATCCATGTGATTAGAACTAAATGGGTTTACAGAAACAAGCTAAATGAAAAGGGTGAAGTTGTCAGAAATAAAGCACGGCTGGTGGCACAAGGTTATAGTCAACAAGAAGGAATTGACGATAATGAAACCTTTGCTCCAGTAGCAACCTTAGACTTTATTCGTCTCCTTTTTTGTTGTAAATTATTCCATTAAATTATATCAAATAGACATCAAAAGCGTGTTTTTGAATGGTTACATTTCTGAAGAAGTGTATGTCCATCAACCTCCTAGCTTTGAAAATTCAAAACTTCCATAACATGTTTTCAAACTTAAGAAATCTCTTTACGGTCTGAAACAAGCTCCCATAGCTTGGTACAAAAGACTTAGTTCATTTCTTATGGAAAATGATTTTATCAGAGGAAAAGTGGAATCCACTCTCTCTTGCAAAATCATCAGAAATGATCTTATGATTTGTCAGATTTATGTTGATGATATAATATTTGGCTCTGCTAACCCCTCTGTTTGCCAAGAATTTTATGAGCTAATGCAGGAAGAATTTGAGATGAGCCTAATGCAAGAACTGAAGTTCTTTCTGGGCATCCAAATCAATCAAACACTAGACGCCATGTATTTCTATCAAAGCAAATACATAAAAGAACTTCTGAAGAAGTTTGACATGTCAGAAAGCAAGCCAACCAAGACTCACATGCATCCTACTTGCATTCTATAAAAGGAAGAGGTAAGTCAAAAGGTTTGTCAGAAACTATATCGTGGTATGATAGGCTCTCTCCTTTATCTGACTGCTTCTCATCCTGATATATTATTTAGCATATGTCTGTGAGCTAGATTTTAGTTAGATCCAAGGGAATCTCATTTAACTATTGTTAAGAGAATCCTTAGGTATCTGAAAGGAACACATAATCTCGACTTGATGTATAAGAAAACATCATAGTACAGGCTTTCTGGGTATTATGATGCAGATTATGCTGGAGATAGGTTAGAATGCAAAAGTACATCTGGGAACTGTCAGTTTCTGGGAAGAAACCTCATCTCATGGGCAAGCAAAAGACAATCAACCATTGCACTATCAACTGCAGAAGCATAGTACGTCTTAGCTTCACTTTGCAGCACTCAGATGCTCTGGATGAATAATCAGCTTGGGGACTTTCAGATCTATGAGAGTACATTACTATTTTTTATGATAATATTGCTCATATCTGCTTAAGTAAGAATCCAATTTTACATTCCAGAGCGAAGCACATAGAAATTAAACACCACTTTATTAGAGATTATGTTCAAAAAGGGACAATTATTTTAAAATTTATAAATATAGACCATCAATGGGATGATATCTTTATAAAACCCTTAGCTGAAGATAGATTTCTCTTCATTATGAAAATTTTAAATGTGGCAGATTGCCCATAATGACTCTGAACGTGTGTTTTTCATCTCTAATGTAAAATCAAACTCTAACTCAAGCATATGATGTTTATCTGATTATAATTATGATACTTCTACAAGTTAGAAGATATCTTTATTAGAAACCTCTCTAGTCAGAAACCTTTTGGTATTATTGACTCCAGATACATTAACACGTGGTCCCTCAAACGTGTGGCTCTGCCTCTTCTAGACACATGTCTAGCTCAGGACTCAAGGGCCAAACTGTTGAGATCCCTTCGAGCAGTGTATAAATCTTGAGATTAGACCCCCATCATTAGTTGCATTTAATTTTTCCCATGATTGTCAAAACTCTATTTTAGCAATAATAAATTTTTGTGTTCCCTCTCAACTAACATTGTCGTTTTTGCAATATTTCAACTTGTGTTTATACACTCCTACGACTCCCACATTCACACTTTCACTACTCACTACTTACACAAACCCAAAACCTCCAACTTTCTCTACAACTTCTCGTCATCTCCTTCACTACAACTTCATCATGAATGCTCAAGAACAACATGTCTTTGAATTATCTCAGGAAATGAACACCATTGAACAACAAGGCTGACTTACTTTCTTCAACCATCTCTATGGCCCCATCTATACAAACCAGGTGAAGGAATTCTAGAGATTCGTTGACTGCGATGATCACTTTCTGATTTTATTTGCCATGCCAATTCAAATTGTAGTACAATTCTTTTTATGGAAACAATAGATTATACTCCAAGACTGCTATGGAAAAGGACAAGAAATTTACTAACTTTAACTCCCACAACTGGCACGAAATATCTATTGATTTCCCCCTCCCCCCAACGGTATCATCTCAAGTGCTATATAAAGGACTCCTTACAACTTGCTGTAGCACCTCAAATTTGCAACTCCCATTTTGTACATTCATTTTCATGATTAGGTCATTAGCATTACATTGTCCACTGCATAGCATTGCATTGTCCATAGCCCAAGTGCCAAGTCATCAGTTCATCAGTCAAGACTGGTCAGGAGATCCAGTTGTGCAAGCAAGCAAGTGCATTTCCTATTGAAACAAATCCCTAAGGTTGGATCATTGAGTTCACATGACCTAGGGATCATTTTGAAGTGGTTTGGCCAAAGGTTGGATGTCCAGAGATCAACAGTTAAGATGCAATTCATCTGAAACCCTAGAAAGTCAACCAAAGTCAACTGTGCATGAAATCATGGATTTGAAGGTGGGAGATGGTTAGAGAGGCCTCATTCATGTCCATACAAGTCTCATTTGACATTTCAAACATCAACAATGAAGGATTAGAGGTCAGATGAAAAGTTTCCAAAAATACTAAGTGACCTGTAATTTAAAACTGCCAAAAATGGAAAGGTCTTCTCCTCAAGATTACATCATCAAGCAAGCTTCAAATGAAATTTTGTCCAACATGAAAGTTGAAGATCTTGCTCTCACCTTTCCAAAAAGTCCAAGAACATGAATTGCTCATGTATGGTTGGAAAGTTATGGATCAATCTTTGCCAAGTCAATTTGAAGTTCAAAAGGGGATAACTTTCACACCACAAGGCCAAATGGAGTGGGATTTTTTGTAACATTTCTATTTTGACATGAGCTATCCAAAACATACATCAAAAACCATGCATCTCCATCACAAAATTTTTGCATTTTTCATTTGAATTTTATTTGAATTTGGAGGGAAAATTGCAATTTGAAAAATAAGCATTGTCCATGCATTCCAACATTTGCATTTGGTTAAAAATGATATTTCAAGGTGAATTAACACATGAACTCGTGTACTGTAGCAATCATTCCATGCACATAAGGTGAATTGACCAAATTTGCATAACACCTTCATTTCATTAATCTCTTTGGCATGGCTTAATCTTCATTAGCAAACATGATTAACAGACCATATATATTGCAAATCATAACAGAAAATTGGATTAACTTGGCATAATTTCCAGATCTGAACTTTTTCTTCATTGTGCTCTCAAACTCTTTCTTGAAGATTCATCAAAATTCTTCACAAACCTTCCTATTTCCACGATTGAATCATCATCTACAACCATAACTGAGTTGGATTGAAGCAAGATTGCAAGGATTTTGAGCTGATTCTTGAATTGTTGAAGCTAGCATCATCAATGGCAACTGTAGATTTGAGCAAGATCAAGCAAGACTGAGCATCTAACATTCATCCAAATCATCATACTAGCATTGAAGATCATCTGTTTTTGCTTCTCAAGGCTTGAAAGTCACGAATTCAGTTCTGCAATCTCTTGAAGGTAAGATTTCGAATCTCACAATTCATGCAATTAGGATATGCATGTTGTAGATCTTGAATCCATGAGTATTCTGAGCTTTGTGGCATTAATTTTCATCAAGATTTGAGTGAGATATGTTGAATATAAGATTGATGTGTGAATTTTCTTTTACTCGATCCAGACATGATAGTGAGAATTAGGATAAATCGAGTTTAGATTAGTGATGTGCGTGTTAAGACGAGTGTGATGATATATCCATTGTTGATTTCTGGAACAAATGTTCATGATCTGGAAAATCTGTGAAGAACACGATGAACTTCTTAGGGTTTCAATCCCAGAAACGCGTTTGATCCATGTCCAGCGTACTCTGCATGTGATTTTCTGTTTACCGCCATGTATTGGTCCACTTGGCTCCTGCGTGGCTGATTCATTGGCCACAAGCGTTTCCCAGTGCCATGTCACCTTTAATGAAACGCGGCGTTTCATTGAAACGCGCCACAATTCAAATGTTCCCTCGGTTCGAGTCCAGGCGCATGCACCTTCAAATAAGACTTTAGCACTTTTGGTCATTATCTCATCCATGTTTATGCTATGTGCTTCATTGTTTTTTTTAATTTTTTCTCCATTTCAAAAATTCATAACTCCTTTATTATTAATCCAATTGAGCTGGGGTTTTTTGCATAATGTTCATCATGATCTCTACTATTTTTTGGTGATTTTTCCAGAAATTGTGCATGCCTGGATTTTTACTTTGCCTAGAGAATGTTCATACATGTGTTTTCTTGATATGCTTTTCCATTTTGATTGTGAAATGATGAGATTTTATCCAACACTCTTGAAACTTTGTGTGCTTAAAATAGACATCCTAATTGTCATTTAGGTATAGAGTTTGCATTTTTTTCATTTCTGGTTGTGGAGATATGCTTTGGTTAAGGTAGGTGTGACAATGTGTGTCACACCATTGCTTTCTTCACTTTCTGATTTCATTTGCCATGCCAATTCAATGCCAAATAATCTGATTTTTTGTGTGATGATTTTTCTGGGTGTTCGGATTGCTTGTGCAATTTTGTAGAATTTTTAAATGGATTTCCAATTTGTTTGAGATTTTACTTGCTGATTGGTCATGTTGGGACTTTTGGATAGTCATGAATTTAAAAGATTTGTGAAATGCTGGTTGTGTACCCTATGAACTTGAAATTTTGCACATTGATTCTAGACACTTTGAAGTTTGTTGTGGCTTTGATTGGAGGCATTTATCATGTGTAGATTCTGTTTTAGGCTTGTGTTAAGATGATGTAGCAAATTGTGCCTTGTTTGAGCTTGTTTTTCCTTGCCTTGCCTTATAGAATTTATTTGCCATGCTTATACTTGTCCAAATGCCTTGATTTTTGGTGTGTTGATCATGTGACGAGTGTTGTTTAGCCATGATTTTTCTTGAGATTTATTGAGTCACTTTTGAGTTGATGGGGATTGGTTCATTCTGTTTGCTTCAATGAGCTTTCAACTTGCATGCTTTGCCTTATGTGGTGTATGAAATGAAATTGGTTGATGATATGGATATGAGACCACTTGGATGATGTTCTTCATTGATTAAACTTGATTCATGCCAATTTTCATGTTCTGTTTTGAGTTATTTCTCCCCCTTTGACCCTAGGCCTTGTCCTAGTGGTTAGTGCTTAGGTTTGAGTTGTGTTTTCAGGACAAGAAGCATATGGCCTTGAGGAGTTTGATTCATTTGCTCATTTGGATTGATATTTGATTGATGTTGATTAACATTAAGTTGTTTTGTAGGTGGATTAGCTCCTTTGAGTTGAGCTTGTGCTTTGCTTGATGCATTGCTTGTGTACAGTTGACTGTCTGTTGTCTGTTGACATTCTTTTTTGAGTTGTATACTCATTGTCTTGGATTGTTTTCAGGTACCTTAGTTTCTATAGTTCATTGTGAACTTGCTTTTGCTTTGCTTGATAGCTTGAGCATTGAGGTATAATGTCTCTAACTCCATGTAGTCTGGAAGACCTGGCCTGTTATTTGGTCAGGCACCTGCCTGAAGTCCTCCTTAAGAGGCAATGCTTGTGTATGTTTATCTTTGTGCCAAGCAGGAAAAGACCTTTGATAAGGCAATTGGCAGATACAAGAGATGTGCAATCCATCTCCTGCTATTCAGTTGAGTCATCCCTTTGCTCACACAACTGGTGTTGATGCATTGTGGATATTAACCCAAGATCTCTGTTGAGTCAGTCATAAGTGTAGAAGGGTTCCCACTTTCTGGACCCACACTTTCATCTGTCTAAAAGCTCTCCCAGGCCAGGGATAAGAGCTGTGAGGCACACCCCTCACTTCCTATCTCATCTGCTTCACCCTAACTCTCAATGTTAGGGTTAAGAGCTAACATCACCTGATTCCAGATGGCTTGTGTTTCACAGCCTAACCCTTGTGTGAGCCCACTTTGTTTGTATATAGTGTGTGCTATTTGTGTGATTGCTTTGCCTGTGCTGCTTAGGTTTAGCTTGCTCCCTGTGCAAGTTAGATAGCAACCTTAACTTAGGGATGATATGCATGATAACATCTAGGCTCGAGTCGTAGTCTCCCTAGTTGTGTCTCCCTTTGTATCTGGTTAGGCTAGTCCTTTGTCCCTGCGTAGGGGAACTACGTCGCCCTGATCCTCATACCAGATGAGGTACGTAGGCAGGAGATGAGCTGATCTCTCCGGGCGCCCTTTTGTGTTTTTTGTGTGAGTTGTTTCTCCTTTTCTGGTTCGGAGTCCGATGTAAGTCCAGCGATTGGCATTCGGTTTCCAGTTTCCTTGTTGGAGTCTGACATAAGTCCAGCGATTGGCAGTTGGTTTCCCGTGTGTGTTTGTTGGTTCGGAGTCTGATGTAAGTCCAGCGATTGGCATTCGGTTTCCATGTTTGCCTGTTTGTGTGGAGTTTGACGTAAGTCCAGCGATTGGCAATCTATTTCCTGTGTTGTTTTGTCTTGCGTGCATTAGCCGAGCTACGAGTGCTTTGATTCTTCTTTAGTCCGAGAAGATACGTATGCATAGGATGCGACATCCTAGCGAGCATGTTTTCCCCTAGTCCCGAACTATGTCGACTCTGATGTCTATGCCTGATAGACTACATAGGCCCAGGATGCGATATCCTGCCGAGTTAGTTTCTTTTGTTTTCGGTGTCTCTTTCAGCCAGTGTTTGATGTTTATTTGAGCAGTGTTTAGCAACCATTTTCTTTCCTTTTGTGCGTGGATCCCGTCGAGTACGATGGATGCGTAGGGGTGCTAATACCTTCCCTTCGCATAACCGACTCCCGATCCCATCTCTCTTTGGTCGTGAGACCATGTCTTTTCCAGGTTTACTTCGAGCGTTTCCTTTCCCTCTTTTGGGATAAATAACGCACGGTGGCGGCTCTGTTGTTTTCATTTCCCGCCGGTTTTTTCGCGTAATGCGACACTTGCTGAACACATAACTTTGATAAACAACATTCTCATACTCTGAATATTCTTCACCATTATTGTCGTAAGAAATAGTTTCCATACAAGAGTTATTGCTCAATATTGTGTGGTTTTCTTTCATGTTTCTTAAAGCATGTTTATACTTCTTATCTAGAACCATCTAGCCAAACACTTGTAATTCTTGAAATTGTTTCTGATTCCTCAAGCGACTTGTTTAGGTCTGTAGACTTAAGAGAACTAAGAGGTTGTAGAACTCTTAGACGAATTTTGTAATCTGTTGAGATTAGTGTTTTAAGTCCTTATTGAAGGCGAAATTGCCTTGGTCGGGTGGACTGGAGTAACTTTGAATTTCAAGCGAACCACGCTAAATCATTTGTGTTGTTATTATTTATTATGTGTGTGTTATTGCAAAAATATTTTAAATTCATGTGAAAACAATTCAAACCCCCCTTTCTTGTTTTTCTCTACCGTCAATGATGTGTGGATTGATACTTGATGAACTTTCATCATTTCAAATCTACCTTCAAAGTGATCATGAATCATTTAAGGTACTTATGATTGATGCATAAGTTTTCCTTAAGTGTCATGAAGTGTGGATGTAAGTAATGGGCCATCCTCCTAGCCTTTGTGCTTGATCATCCTCTTTCTTTTTCTTTTCTTATGTGGCATGGCTTTAGGAGAATGATTTATCATTCATTTCTCTAGCGTGTATTAACACAAACATTATTATTGGCCGGTCTCAGATGGTTGTGACATCTACATAAGTCCAATTACAATTGCTTAACATAGTGCTAAATTTATCCCAAAGGCAAATGGCATTTTTATAAGTGAGATTATAAGTCTCCTACTCCTTATGGTATTGTGTGAAAATGTTGCTCCTTTTTCATTTGTGAGAGCTAGTGACATACTTGTTGAGTTTTATCCAAGTTGGAGCCCTTCTTATAAATGATGCCTAAGACCATATTTTTATTCTTATGAGTGGATAGTTGAGTTTTCTCCAAAAATGACCAAAACATCTTTACATTTTCTACTAACACTTTAATTGTATTAACCTTTACTTCAAAGTCAATTATATTTATACCTTTATTTTATGTCATTTACTTTATATTTTATGTTTAGAATTTCATAAAATATTGTTTTTGATTATGCTATTTTGTTCTTTGTCCATTTGGACCTTTCTTTTATATCATTGTAAAGAAGACACTAATAAAAAAAAGGCAAACTTGTTACTACAAAATCATGTAATTGTGGAGTTTGACGTAAGTCCAGCGGTTGGCAGTCAATTTCCTGTGTTGTTTTGTCTTGCGTGCTATAGCCGAGCTACGAGTGCTCTGATTCTTCTTTAGTCTAAGAAGATGCGTATGCATAAGATGCGACATCCTAGCGAGCATGTTTTCCCCTAGTCCCGAACTACGTCGACTCTGATGTCTATGCCTGATAGACTACGTAGGCCTAGGATGCGATATCCTGCCGAGTTAGTTTCTTTTGTTTTCGGTGTCTCTTTCAGCCAGTGTTTGATGTTTATTTGAGCAGTGTTTAGCAACCATTTTCTTTCCTTTTGTGCGTGGATCCCGTCGAGTACGATGGATGCGTAGGGGTGCTAATACCTTCCCTTCGCATAACCGACTCCCGATCCCATCTCTCTTTGATCGCGAGACCATGTCTTTTCCAGGTTTACTTCGAGCGTTTCCTTTCCCTCTTTTGGGATAAATAACGCATGATGGCGGCTCTGTTGTTTTCGTTTCCCGCCGGTTTTTTCGCATAATGCGACAGCTGGCGACTCTGCTGGGGAAATAGAGAAGTTGATCTCTTGCTGGTCCATCTTCCCTAAGCGAGTCTCTCCTAGCGCTCTCTAGGTTAGGGTTTTGGTTGCTGTTTGCTGTTATTTATTGCATTCATTTATTTATTGTTTGCATTTATGTGTGCATTAATGTTTGCATTCATTCATATTCATTTGTGCTGGTTGTGCTGTGTTTCTCTGTTTGGGGGTGGGAGTTACTCGAGGTAAAAGGCCCAATACCCAGGCTATGAGTGAATTCTAGGAAACCTAGGAATAGAGTGATTCATGGGAAGCGGGTGGTATGCGCCACTTAGCGGAACATTGATATCACGAGCAGTTCAGACCCTGGTGGGATATTATCGTTGCATACTTCGGGTATGTATATGATAATATTCTGCGAAAGGTTATTTATGTTGCGTTTCTCTTGACCTTACCCTGGCCTAGATGACACCCGTGAGTGGGGAGGGAATGATCATTATTACAGGTACAGTTGGTGACTTGTCGGTGACTTGTTGGTGACTTGTGATCCTGTTGGTGACTTGGTTCCTCAGATTGGGTTCAGATGACAGTTTATCAGATGATTGTGGGTTTCAGATGAATTGTGGTTCCGAGTTCGAGCCGAAGCTTTGATCCTGTGTTCCGAGATGCACAGCCTGCCAGTCTTGTCTGCATCATCTGCATCATAGCATGTTTATTTTCAAATATACGCAAAAAAACAAAAAAACAAAAAGAAATTTAAAAGAATAAAAAAAGAAAAGAAAAAAGCTAATCCCTACATGCATATCATTTCTCAGGTACATTCCAGAGTCTATTCACTGATAGAGATGGCAACAGTCCCAGAGCCGAAGCGGAAGACTTGTTCCTACAGCTTTCACCGTGAGCCTTTGACGTCTCTGATAGAGTTGAGTAACCTTGTGACCAGTGGTAGTCAGAGGGGGTTTGTGGATCAGTATGGGGATATTCTGACACTGTTGAGGATGGTAGTCGATCCAGTGCCGTTGCAGACTCTTCTTCAGTTCTACGATCCAGAGCTCCGTTGTTTCACCTTTCAGGATTATCAGTTGGCGCCTACTCTCGAGGAGTACTCCATTCTCCTGAATATTCCGATCCGGTATCAGGTTCTTTTCTTGGACGTTCCGAAGGAGGTTGACTTCAGGGTTGTTGCCAGAGCTTTTCATCTGAGTGTCAAAGAAGTCAGTGATAATTGGAGATCCAGTGGGGATGTTGTAGGATTGCCTTTGAAGTTCTTACTGAGGATTGCTAGAGGAGAAGCAGAGAAGGGAAATTGGGAAGCTTTTCATGCTCAATTAGCCATTATGATCTATGGGATTGTTTTGTTTCCGAGTATGCCCAACTTTATGGATTATGCTGCAGTCATCATCTTCATTGGAGGAAACCCGGTTCCTACTCTGTTAGCTGACACTTACTATGCTATCCACAGTAGGCATGGTAAGGGTGGAGCTATCAGATGCTGTCTCCCACTTCTGCTCAGATGGTTCTTGTCTCTCCTGCCAGTCAGTGGACCTTTTGTGGATGCTCAGAGCACTCATAGGTGGACTCAGAGGGTCATGTCTCTTACTTCATATGATATCAGATGGCAACCTTACCGGATGGATGTGCGTGATGTTATTATGAGTTGTGGAGAATTCTGGAATGTGCCACTTGTGGGGACTAAGGGTTGCATCAATTACAACCCGGTTCTTTCTCTTCGCCAGTTGGGGTTCGTGATGAGTGGAAGACCACTTGAAGCTGAGATAGCTGAGAGTGTGTATTTTGAGAAGTGGAGTGACCCTGCTAGATTCGAGCAGATTGGAAGAGCTTGGAAGTCTATTGGTGTTAAGGATGGATCTATTCTAGGGAAGAAGTTTGCCATTGCTATGCCTGATTACACTGATTGGGTTAAGAAGAGAGTGGAAACTTTGTTGTTGCCCTATGATAGGATGAATCCTTTGCAAGTGCAACCACCTTTGATCCTTGCTGAGAGTATACCTGCTGAGCAGTACAAGCAAGCCCAGATGGAGAATCGCAGATTGAAGGAGAAAGAGCAAGATGCCCAGATGGAGTTGTATCAAGCCAAAGCTGATAGGTTGAACCTGACTCATCAACTCAGAGACATTCAAAATGTGGATGTTGGTGGAGTAAGGAGCAAGAAGAGATCTTATGCAGAGATGGAGAACTTGCTGAATGCAGAGCACCGAGAGTGTTTGAGATTGCAGAGAGCTGAAGCCAGTTATCTGAAGAAGATCAGAGACTTGGAGAAGCAACTCAGAGACAAAGATATCCAGTTGAAGAAGGAAGCCGACCAGAGACTTGCAACAGAGAACCAACTCGGAGGAGAAGTTGTGGAGCTTAGAAGGCAATTGAAGGAGAAGATTACTCCCTTTCCAGAATGTTCAGAGTGTGAACTGTTGATAGACCAGTGTCACTACTTGAAGACGCTCATTCCTGGAAGTCGCTTGTCTTAGCTTGTATTTCTGATGTGTATGTTGAAGAATCACCCCCAGGCTTGTTGGGTGGGATTCGTTGTTGTACTTTGTTGGATCTTTGAATCTTTGTTGTATGATCTTGTTGCTCATTTATAGATGAGGTTGTTGGTGTTTCACTCTGTACTCATTGCTCTTGTGTATGTTGTTTCTGTGCTTCCTGTGTTGTTCTTGTTGCAGGTTGCCATCTTTTGAAGATGAATCAGGCTCTTTGAATGCCTGAGAAATGAACATATCATGTGCATCATATGCATTAGCATCATACTCATATCATTTTGCATAACAGGTGCTCTTGTTCGCGACTTCTCACTCTGGTTCCCGTGTCAGGCAGGATAGCTGATCGAAGACCGCATCGTTATTCAACCAGACTCAATCAACAGAGAAATATGGATCAAGTTCAGACAGAGTTGGCTGAGATGAGGGCGAACATGGCCCAGTTTATGACAATGATGCAAGGGGTTGCGCAAGGTCAGGAGGAGCTTCGAGCCCTGGTTCAGAGACAAGAGACCGTGATTCCGCAGTCCAACCGCGCGTCGCCGGTGGGCATCCCAGTTCATGACAACGTTAATGTTGCTGCTCTTGCCAATGATTACGCTGTCAGGGATGAGTTGAGGGGGATAAGAATCAACGGACAGCCTCTTGCTGCAGAGACTGTCAATGCCAGAGCTACCCGGGCTCCTGTTCGTCATCCTGCTCCGATTGTTGATAGACAAGAGGACATGCTCACATTGCTGAGTGAAGATGATGAAGTTGCTGGAAGGGTTGAGGATAGGGATCGGAAAGTGGACGCCCTTGCTGAGAAGATAAGAGCCATGGAATGTCAGAATTCCTTGGGTTTCGATGTGACCAACATGGGTCTGGTGGAAGGGTTGAGGATCCCTTACAAATTCAAAGCACCCTCTTTTGACAAGTATAATGGTACTTCTTGCCCTCGCACTCATGTGCAGGCTTATTATCGGAAGATCTCTGCTTATACCGATGATGAAAAAATGTGGATGTATTTCTTCCAAGATAGTCTATCTGGGGCTTCCTTGGACTGGTACATGGAGCTAAAGAGAGATTCTATCCGATGCTGGAGGGATCTGGGTGAGGCCATCTTGAGGCAATACAAACATAATATGGACATGGCGCCTAGCCGGACTCAGCTGCAGAGTCTTTGTCAAAAATCCGGAGAAAGCTTCAAGGAGTATGCCCAGAGGTGGCGTGAGCTGGCTGCTAGAGTTCAACCCCCTATGCTGGAAAGGGAGTTAACTGACATGTTTATTGGCACGCTACAGGGTGTCTTTATGGATCGAATGGGGAGCTGCCCATTCGGTACTTTTTCGGATGTAGTGATCTGCGGAGAGAGGACTGAGAGCTTGATCAAAGCTGGTAAGATTCAAGATGCTGGGTCCTCATCTTCCAAGAAACCTTTTGCTGGGGCACCTCGCCGAAGAGAGGGTGAGACTAATGCTATTCAACACCGCCGAAATCAAAACAGAAATCAATATCGTTAGGTTGCCGCAGTGACAATTCCTGCACCTCAACAACGTCAACAACCGCAGCAACAGAGGGTTCAACAACAAATGCCACAACAACAGCAACAACAACAACGTCCGTATCAGCCGAGTCAGAGGATGCCTGATAGACGTTTTGATCCCTTGCCAAAGACCTATGCTGAGTTACTGCCTGAGTTGCTCAGATTAGGGTTTGTGGAATTAAGGACCATGGCGCCATTGATAAAAATACCACCTGGGTATGATGCCAATGTGCGTTGTGACTTTCATTCTGGTGCGCCGGGACACCATATTGAAAACTGCAGGACTTTTCATCATAAAGTCCAGGACCTGATTGATGCCAAGACTATCAATTTTGCTCCTGTACCGAATGTTGTGAATAACCCTATGCCGCCGCATGGTGCTCACCGGGTGAATAGCATTGAAGGGGCAGAGGCTGAGGATTTGGTAGTCTGTGTTGAGGATGTTCAGACTTCTCTGACAGTTGTAAAGGGCCGTTTGCTGAGTGGGGGTGTCTACCCAGGCTATGATGAGGGCTGTGTTGGTTGTGATAATTCTGAGAATGGCTGTGATTAGTTAAGGGCCGGTATCCAGGGTTTAATGGATGAGGGTTGTCTGCAATTCAGTAGGGCTGTTAGAGATCGTGGTTCAGTGTCAACTGTCACTATGTTTTTCAAACCATCTGAAGGACGTGGACAAAGGGTTATTAGTGCGTCTACAGTTAGTGGTACCCCTGTTACCATCTCTGCACCTGTAACTGCCAGTAGTCCAACGACAATTGTCGCTCCGGTCAGAAGGGCTGTTGACAGTCGGGCTGTTCCGTGGAGATATGACAACGCCTACCGCAATAACAGAAGGGCTGAGAATCAGAGTAGACCAGGTAATCAAGCGCCTGTGACGATCAGTGTACCCAGTAGAACTCCTGTGGTTGCAGGTCCAGTTGTGGACAATGTCGGTGGACCAGGAGGATTTACTCGAAGTGGACGTTTGTTTGCTCCTCAACCGTTGAGGGATGCCAATGCTGAGGCTTCTGCTAAGTCGAAGGGCAAACAGGCTGTGGTTGACGAAGAACCTGCTCAGAAGGAGGTGCCTGAGGGTTCATTTGAAAAAGATGTGGAGGAGTTTATGAAGATAATTAAGAAAAGTGACTACAAGATTGTAGATCAGCTTAACCAGACTCCGTCCAAGATTTCCATTCTCTCTTTGCTGCTGTGCTCTGAGGCACATCGTAACGCCCTGTTGAAGATGCTGAATATGGCGTATGTACCTCAAGAGATTTCCGTCAACCAACTGGAGGGTGTGATTGCCAACGTGAGTACCAGGCATGGTTTGGGGTTCACTGACCTAGACTTGACGCCTGAGGGTCGTAATCACAACAAAGCCTTGCTTATCACTATGGAGTGCAAGGGTGTTGTATTGTCTCACGTGTTGGTAGACACCGGCTCGTCGCTGAATGTGCTGTCTAAGCAAATTTTGAAGAAGATATCTGTTGAAGGGGTTGTGCTTACTCCTAGTGACCTGATAGTTTGTGCATTCGACGGATCCAAACGTTTTGTGTTTGGTGAAGTTACCTTGCCGGTGAAGATAGGTCCGGAGGTTTTCGATATCATCTTCTATGTTATGGACATTCAGCACGCCTACAGTTGTTTGTTGGGGCGTCCGTGGATCCATGCAGCAGGGGCAGTTTCGTCAACTATCCACCAGAAGCTCAAGTATGTCTGGAACAGTCAGATTGTGACCGTGCGTGGCGAAGAAGATATCTTGGTGAGTCACCTATCCTCTTTCAAATATGTAGAGGTGGATGGCGAGATCCATGAAATCTTATGCCAGGCATTCGAGACTGTTGCTCTCGAGAGAGTGGCGTTTGCTGATCAGAGAAAGTCGGGTGCTTCGATTGCGTCTTACAAGCAGGCTAAGGAGGTTGTTGACTCTGGCAAGGCTAAAGGCTGGGGCAAGATGGTGGATTTGCCTATCAAAGAGGATAAGTTCGGAATTGGCTATCAACCTTTGCAAGCGGAGCAGGGCGTGCAAGCAGGTCCAAGTACCTTTACCAGCGCTGGGCTGATGAATCACGGTGACGTCTTTGCGGCCAGTAGTGAAGATGGTGACAGTGATTATGATCTCGACAATTGGGTTCGCCCGTGTGCACCAGGGGAAGTGATCAGCAATTGGACGGCAGAAGATGTAGTCCAAGTTACTCTTCAAACAGAGTAATTTTCTTTTGTTTTTTCATTTCTGCACAAAACCCTACGTTCTGCCCAAGGCGTAGTGGTTCATTGTAGGGCCACAACATGTTTTCAATGATTATCATTAATAAAGGACGTTTTGCAAACAATTTTGTGATCCCTGTCTTTCTATTTTTGTTTTTCATTTTCAAAAAATAAAAATGGCAATGTTTTTGTTTTTGTGACTTTATTGAACTCTTTTTTCTAAAACAAAGCATTAAACATGCAGAAGTGATCTTATGGCATCCACTATGAACAGTTCTGTTATGGCTTAGTATGATTTCAACAATCCCATCTACCAAGCTGAAGAGGAGAGTGAGGAAGACTGTGAACTCCCGAAAGAATTGGTTAGATTGCTGAAGCAAGAGGAAAGGGTCATCCAACCTCATCAGGAGGAATTGGAGGTCGTGAATCTTGGTACTGAGGACGCCATAAGAGACATTAAGATCGGGGTTGCTTTGAAGACAGAGGTCAAGAGCAGATTGATTGAGATGCTGAGAGAGTACGTGGAGATATTCGCCTGGTCTTATCAAGATATGCCTGGGTTGGATACTGATATTGTGGTGCATAGACTACCTCTCAGAGAAAATTGTCCTTCGGTCAAGCAGAAGCTTCGTAGAACGAGTCCTGATATGGCTGTAAAGATCAAGGAAGAGGTTCAGAAGCAGTTTGATGCTGGTTTCTTGTCAGTAACAACTTATCCCCCGTGGGTAGCCAACATTGTTCCCGTGCCGAAGAAGGATGGCAAAGTCAGAATGTGTGTCGATTACCGGGATCTGAATAGAGCGACTCCGAAAGATGATTTCCCATTACCTCACATTGATGTATTTATGGATAATACGGCTCAATCCTCGGTATTCTCTTTCATGGATGGTTTCTCGGGCTATAATCAGATTAAGATGGCGCCAGAGGACATGGAAAAGACGACATTCATTACACCTTGGGGCACGTTCTGCTATAAGGTGATGCCATTTGGGCTGAAGAATGCCGGTGCTACCTATCAGAGGGCTATGACGACTCTCTTTCATGACATGATGCACAAAGAGATTGAAGTGTACGTGGATGATATGATTGCGAAGTCGCAGACGGAAGAGGAGCACCTGGTAAACTTGCAGAAGTTGTTTGACAGACTGAGAAAGTTCAAACTAAGGCTGAATCCAAACAAGTGTATGTTTGGTGTGAGATCCGGGAAGCTGTTAGGCTTCATTGTCAGTGAGAAAGGGATTGAGGTTGATCCAGCAAAAGTCAAAGCTATTCAAGAAATGCCTGAGCCAAAAACTGAAAAGCAGGTTCGTGGGTTTTTTGGGAGATTGAACTACATTGCAAGGTTTGCATCTCACCTAACTGCCACGTGTGAACCAATATTCAAATTGCTAAGAAAGAATCAAGCAATCAGGTGGAATGATGACTGTCAGAAAGCTTTTAACAAGATAAAAGAGTATTTACAGAAACCTCCAATCCTTATTCCTCCAGTTCCTGGGAGACCACTGATAATGTACTTGTCAGTGACCGAGAACTCAATGGGGTGTGTATTGGGACAGCATGACGAGTCTGGTCGAAAAGAGCATGCCATATACTACCTTAGCAAAAAGTTTACCGACTGTGAAATCAAATATTCACAGCTTGAGAAAACTTGTTGTGCTTTGGCCTGGGCTGCTCGCCGACTGAGGCAGTATATGTTGAACCATACTACCTTATTGATTTCTAAGATGGATCCAGTGAAATACATCTTTGAGAAGCCGGCTCTCACCGGACGTGTTGCCCGTTGGCAGATGATTTTAACAGAATATGATATCCAGTACACGTCGCAGAAGGCTATCAAAGGTAGTGTTTTGTCAGACTATCTCGCTGAGCAACCGATTGATGATTATCAGCCCATGATGTTTGAATTCCCTGATGAAGACATCATGTATCTTAAAATGAAAGATTGTGAAGAGCCTCTTGTCGAGGAAGGACCGGATCCTGATGACAAGTGGACACTGATGTTTGATGGGGCTGTGAATGTGAACGGTAACGGTGTTGGTGCAGTGCTGATCAATCCGAAAGGTGCTCATATACCCTTTTCTGCTAGATTGACGTTTGATGTCACCAACAATGAAGCTGAGTATGAGGCTTGTATCATGGGGATAGAAGAAGTCATTGATCTAAGGATCAAAACTCTTGACATTTATGGAGATTCCGCTCTGGTGATTAACCAGGTCAATGGAGATTGGAATACGAACCAGCCGCATTTGATTCCTTACAGAGATTACACCCGAAGAATACTGACGTTCTTCAAGAAGGTGAAGTTGTATCATGTCCCCCGGGATGAGAATCAGATGGCTGATGCCTTGGCTACTTTGTCTTCTATGATCAAAGTTCATTGGTGGAATCATGTGCCACATGTTGCAGTGAATCGACTCGAGAGGCCTGCGTATGTGTTTGCAGCCGAGTCTGTTGTGATTGATGAGAAGCCGTGGTATTATGATATCAAGAACTTCCTCAAGAGCCAGGAGTATCCTGAAGGTGCGTCAAAGAATGACAAGAAAACCCTGAGAAGGCTAGGTGGAAGCTTTTACTTGAATCAGGATGATGTGCTGTATAAGAGGAACTTTGACATGGTCCTGCTCAGATGCGTGGATAGACACGAAGCAGACATGTTGATGCAGGAAGTGCATGAGGGTTCGTTTGGTACCCATGCTGGTGGTCATGCAATGTCCAACAAATTGTTGAGAGCCGGTTATTATTGGATGACTATGGAATCCGATTGTTTCAAATACGCTCGGAAGTGCCCTAAGTGTCAAATCTATGCTGATAAGATGCATGTACCACCAAGCCCTCTGAATGTCATGAACTCGCCTTGGCCGTTTGCCATGTGGGGTATTGATATGATTGGCAAGATTGAGCCTACTGCTTCGAATGGACATCGCTTCATCCTGGTTGCGATTGATTACTTCACCAAATGGGTGGAAGCAGCTTCCTATGCTAACGTTACCAAACAAGTGGTTGCCCGGTTCATCAAGAAGGAAATCATCTGTCGTTATGGGGTTCCTGAGAGAATTATCACTGATAATGGTTCGAATCTCAATAACAAGATGATGAAAGAGCTTTGTAAAGATTTCAAGATTGAACATCACAATTCTTCTCCTTACAGACCAAAGATGAATGGTGTTGTAGAGGCGGCAAACAAGAATATTAAGAAGATTGTGCAGAAGATGGTCGTAACGTACAAGGATTGGCATGAGATGCTGCCTTTCGCTTTGCATGGGTACCGTACTTCAGTGCGTACGTCGACCGGGGCAACCCCGTACTCCCTTGTGGATGGTATGGAAGCAGTCCTACCAGTTGAAGTGGAGATCCCTTCTCTGAGGGTTTTGTTAGATGTCAAGCTGGACAAAGCCGAGTGGATTCGAACAAGGTTTAATGAGTTAAGCCTTATCGAGGAGAGACGACTTGCAGCTGTGTGCCAGGGGCAGTTGTATCAGAGAAGGATGAAGAGAGCCTTTGATCAGAAAGTGCGTCCTCGGAGCTATCAAACTGGTGATCTAGTTTTGAAGAGGATCCTTCCTCCCGATACAGATAATAGGGGCAAGTGGACTCCTAATTATGAAGGTCCATATGTTGTGAAAAAGGTCTTCTCCGGTGGAGCCTTGATGCTTACAACTATGGATGGTGAAGATTTCCCGTCCCCTGTTAACTCAGATGTAGTCAAAAAATACTTCGCATAAATTGACCCGCTGGACAAAAAGAATAAAAGAGTCCAGGCAAAAAAGGGCATCCCGACGAACCAAAAAACAGAAAGAAAAGGTTCGGGCAAAAATTAGGGATAAAAATGAAAAAGTTGTACACCCGGTAAGTCGAAAACCCGCAAGGGCGGCTTAGGCAAAAATGGGTATCCCGGTGGATTGAAAACCCGAAAGGGCGATCCAGCCAAAAGAGGGATTAAAGCGAAGACTACAGTTTGAGTTATCTGTACTTCATCGCGCTTCGTCGTCTGCCATCTCGAAAGATGTGATCGGTCCAGTCATTCTTCTCAGAAAGCAAGGAAGTTGGGAGGAAAACTCATGATCTGTGAGTTATAACAGAATTGGGAAATAGTGGATGCCGTGTTCACATTGCCATTAGGATAGATTTTTTCCTTTTGTGCGCAATTACCTCTTTCTAGGAATTGCTTCCCAATGTATTTGCCTTTTCAGGCACATTTTTTCAATCAATAAAAGTCGTTATTCAGATAAATAACTCTCTTGTTTTTATTTTTATTGTTTTGTTTGCAAAAACGTCCGAATTCTTGATAAACATTGCATACAAAAACATGAAGGCTAAACAATAATGTGCTGAAAGATAAAACATTTGAAAATCATTTTGAATGTTGAGGACACTTGAGTATATCTTGTCCATGGGAACCCCTGGGGTCTGTATGTTGTGCTGTTTTGTAGGTCGCCATCCGTGAGGACGATTCCACAGCAGACATTTCCCAAGCAAGTATGAGAGCTTTCAGAGCTATTCTCCCCTGCAAAGGCGCCTTTGGATAGTAACTTCTATCCCCAGCAGATCTAAGAATTGCCTATCCCCATCAGGTCTGGAAGTGGGTTTATTCCCCAGTGAATATTTCCCCAGTTGAGATCCCCACTGAGTTGGAAGGATGTTGTATCTCCAGGGGAGTTATTAATGAAGTAGTTCTGTTCCCCAACAGTCGGGCTTGAAGTACTGCTATCCCCAGCGTGGTCGTGAGCGCTCATCCCTAGCAGGGTTGTGGATGTCTTTCTCCAACGTGGTTGGTATATTACTTTCCCCACCAGAGTTATGCTCTTCCTCAGCAGAGTGGGTGGTGTGTTATCCCCGTCAGAGTTGCTTTCCCTAGCAGATCTCCCGAGCAGAGGTTTGTGTTGATGGTTTTCCTCAGCGAGTCCCCGAGTGGATCAGGTCTGGTGAAGATTATCTCCAGCAGTTATCCCACCTGTGGATTGAATGAGTTTCCCTAGCGGAGTAGCATTTAGTTCCCAAAGCAGAGTTTATCCTACCTGTGGATTGACGGCTCTCCCCAGTGAAGTCGCCTGGTTTGCTCCCCAAGTCGCGTGGTTTATTCCCCAGCGAGTTGTTTTGTTAGTCCTCAACAAAGTCGCATTGTTTGTTTCCCCAAGCGGAGTCCTCGAGTGGATTGGTTATGAAGGATGTCCTCAACGGAGTCTATCCTTTCCCCAGCAACAATTTTATTTCTCCAGCACGAGTGAGAAGTCGGTGCTCTCCCCGCAGAGTATTCCTCAAGCAGAGTCTCCCCTCAGAGTTGGAGTATCTGATCAGTCTGGCTCCCCAGCCGGAGTTCATCATTTTGCATTTGGCATATAGTAACCATTGCATCCTCAAAAATGCGTAGCATTTCCATTCATAATGGAGCATTACGCCATAGAAAAATTCAAACATATGCATTCATGTGTTAACCTAGTCAGACTGTATCCCCGGCAGAGGCAGATCGTCGTTCAACATCTGTACATCACGTTTGCTACAGTCGCTCCTGACAGCATTCAGGATTGATATCTCCCCAAGAGAGGTTTTTTTCCTCATCCGTTGGTGAAAGGAAAGCTTGATTCTCCCCAGTGAGATCCCCTGCAAGTGTTTAGCCTTGCCCGACGTATATAGATGTCATCTCGTGATACCGGTCGGTGTCGTGTCAGCACCCGCGTGTGTTATTTCTTTGGTGTCAGTAAACACCATCTTTCGGTGTCGGTAAACATCGAGTCCTTTCCCAGTCATTCGTTAATGTCTGGTCGTCCTTCTTTGGTGTCGGTAAACACCATCTTTCGGTGTCGGTAAACATCGAGTCCTACCCCAGTCATTCGTTAATGTCTGGTCTTCTTTTGATGTAGGTAAACATCATCTTTCGATGTTCGTAATACCCTCCCCAGAGGTCACCTTTCTCCGTTGGTGTCGACAAACGTTGAGTTTTTGCTAGTCGTCCGCGAACGTCTAGTTGAATTATCCCCAATAAGAGTTACCTCTCCGTTGGTTTCGATAAACGTTGAGTTTTTCCTATTCGTCCGTTGACGTATAGTGGCATATTCCCCACAGATCATTTGTTAATGGTTGTTGATCCCCACAGGGTTACCTCTCCGTTGGTTTCGATAAACGATGAGTTTTTCCCTATCGTTCGTTGATGATTGGTTGTGTTCACTTTTCCCCAAAGAATCACCTCTCCGTTGGTTTCGATAAACGTCGAGTTTTTCCCGGTCGTCCGTTGACGTTTGTTTGAGTTATATTTCCTCTCCCCATAAGAGTTACCTCTCCGTTGGTTTCGATAAACGTTGAGTTTTTCCTATGCGTCCGTCGACGTATAGTTGTACCCGTCCCCTCAGAGTTACCTCTCCGTTGGTTTCGATAAACGTTGAGTTTTTCTCCTTCGTCCGTTGACGTCTGATTGTATATCCTATTCCCCAGTCATTCATTAATGCCTGGTCGATCCTCAGTTAGAGTTCCCCAGTAGAGTCGTCGGTAAACGTCCTGTCTGGTCACCTTTCTCCGTTGGTGTCGATAAACGTCGAGCTTCTCCTTCTCCGTTGGTGTCGATAAACGTCGAGCTTCTCCCATTCGTCCGTTGACGTCTGGTCGAGTCTTCCCATTCATCCGTTGATGTCTGGTCACCTCTCCGTTGGTTTTGGTAAACGTTGAGTTTTTCCTGGTCGTCCCTAGTAGAGTTACCTCTCCGTTGGTTTTGATAAACGTCGAGTTTTTCCTAGTTGTCCGTTGACATCTAAATGTATTCCGCTCTTCCCCAGTAGGGTCTCCTTCTCCGTTGGTGTCGATAAACGTCGAGCTTCTCCCATTCGTCCGTTGACGTCTGGTCGAGTATTCCCATTCATCCGTTGATGTCTGGTTACCTCTCCATTGGTTTCGATCAACGTCGAGTTTTTCCTACTTGTCCGTTGACATCTAGATGGTTGTATCTCTTTCCATTCATCCGTTGATGTCTGGTTACCTCTACGTTGGTTTCGATAAACGTCAAGTTTTTCCTGGTCTTCCATTGACGTCTAGTTGTGATTTTTGTTCCCATTCATCGTCTTTCGAGGTCTGGATGTGGCTGTACCTTTGAGAGAGAAAACCAAAATCCCCAGTAATAAGCATCAGTTACTGTTGGATCCCCGCATTGTGCAAATTTCTACGGTTCTTGGTATTCAATCCCTGTTTACCCTGAAAGTCTGACAGTCGTTGCTCTCATCCATTCGGGTTCCCAGTTGATTGAATAGGGGCAGCTGTAGCACCTCAAATTTGCACCTCCCATTTTGTACATTCATTTTCATGATTAGGTCATTAGCATTACATTGTCCACTGCATAGCATTGCATTGTCCATTGCCCAAGTGCCAAGTCATCAGTTCATCAGTCAAGACTGGTCAGGAGATCCAGTTGTGCAAGCAAGCAAGTGCATTTCCTATTGAAACAAAGCCCTAAGGTTGGTTCATTGATTTCACATGACCTAGGGATCATTTTGAAGTGGTTTGGCCAAAGGTTGGATGTTCAGAGATCAACAGTCAAGATGCAATTCATCTGAAACCCTAGAAAGTCAACCAAAGTCAACTGTGCATGAAATCATGGATTTGAAGGTGGGAGATGGTTAGAGAGGCCTCATTCATGTCCATACAAGTCTCATTTGACATTTCAAACATCAACAATGAAGGATTTGAGGTCAGATGAAAAGTTTCCAAAAATAGTAAGTGACCTGTAATTTGAAACTGCCAAAAATGGAAAGGTCTTCTCCTCACGATTACATCATCAAGAAAGCTTCAAATGAAATTTTGTCCAACATGAAAGTTGAATATATTGCTCTCACCATTCCAAAAAGTCCAAGAACATGAATTTCTCATGTATGGTTGGAAAGTTATGGATCAATCTTTGCCAAGTCAATTTGAAGTTCAAAAGGGGATAACTTTCACACCACAAGGCCAAATGGAGTGGGATTTTTTGTAACATTTCTATTTTGGCATGAGCTATCCAAAACATACATCAAAAACCATGCATCTCCATCAAAAAAGTTTTGCATTTTTCATTTGAATTTCATTTGAATTTGGAGGGAAAATTGCAATTTGAAAAATAAGCATTGTCCATGCATTCCAACATTTGCATTTGGTTAAAAATGATATTTCAAGGTGAATTAACACATGAACTCGTGTACTGTAGCAATCATTCCATGCACATAAGGTGAATTGACCAAATTTGCATAACACCTTCATTTCATTAATCTCTTTGGCATGGCTTAATCTTCATTAGCAAACATGATTAACAGACCATATATATTGCAAATCATAACAGAAAATTGGATTAACTTGGCATAATTTCCAGATCTGAACTTTTTCTTCATTGTGCTCTCAAACTCTTTCTTGAAGATTCATCAAAATTCTTCACAAACCTTGCTATTTCCACGATTGAATCATCATCTACAACCATAACTGAGTTGGATTGAAGCAAGATTGCAAGGATTTTGAGCTGATTCTTGAATTGTTGAAGCTAGCATCATCAATGGCAACTGTAGATTTGAGCAAGATCAAGCAAGACTGAGCATCCAACATTCATCCAAATCATCACTCTAGCATTGAAGATCATCTGTTTTTGCTTCTCAAGGCTTGAAAGTCACGAATTCAGTTCTGCAATCTCTTGAAGGTAAGATTTCGAATCTCACAATTTATGCAATTAGGATATGCATGTTGTAGATCTTGAATCCATGAGTATTCTGAGCTTTGTGGCATTAATTTTGATCAAGATTTGAGTGAGATATGTTGAATATAAGATTGATGTGTGAATTTTCTTTTACTCGATCCAGACATGATAGTGAGAATTAGGATAAATCGAGTTTAGATTAGTGATGTGCGTGTTAAGACGAGTGTGATGATATATCTATTGTTGATTTCTGGAACAAATGTTCATGATCTGGAAAATCTGTGAAGAACACGATGAACTTCTTAGGGTTTCAATCCCAGAAACGTGTTTGATCCATGTCCAGCGTACTCTGCATGTGATTTTCTGTTTACCGCCATGTATTGGTCAACTTGGCTCCTGCGTGGCTGATTCATTGGCCACAAGTGTTTCCCAGTGCCATGTCACCTATAATGAAACGCGGCGTTTCATTGAAACGCGCCACAATTCAAATGTTCCCTCGGTTCGAGTCCAGGCGCATGCACCTTCAAATAAGACTTTAGCACTTTTGGTCATTATCTCATCCATGTTTATGCTATGTGCTTCATTGTTTTTTTAATTTTTTCTCCATTTCAAAAATTCATAACTCCTTGATTATTAATCCAATTGAGCTGGGGTTTTTTTTCATAATGTTCATCATGATCTCTACTATTTTTTGGTGATTTTTCCAGAAATTGTGCACGCCTGGATTTTTACTTTGCCTAGAGAATGTTCATACATGTGTTTTCTTGATATGCTTTTCCATTTTGATTGTGAAATGATGAGATTTTATCCAACACTCTTGAAATTTTGTGTGCTTAAAATAGACATCCTAATGGTCATTTTGGTATAGAGTTTGCATTTTTTTCATTTCTGGTTGTGGAGATATGCTTTGGTTAAGGTAGGTGTGACAATGTGTGTCACACCATTGCTTTCTTCACTTTCTGATTTTATTTGCCATGCCAATTCAATGCCAAATAATCTGATTTTTTGTGTGATGATTCGTATAGGTGTTAGGATTGCTTGTGAATTTTGGTAGAATTTTGGAATGAATTTCCAATTTTTTTGAGATTTTACTTACTGATTGGTCATGTTGGGACTTTTGGATAGTCATGAATTTAAAAGATTTGTGAAATGCTGGTTGTGTACCCTATGAACTTGAAATTTTGCACATTGATTCTACACACTTTGAAGTTTATTGTGGCTTTGATTGGAGGCATTTATCATGTGTAGATTCTGTTTTAGGCTTGTGTTAAGATGATGTAGCAAATTGTGCCTTGTTTGAGCTTGTTTTGCCTTGCCTTGCCTTATAGAATTTATTTGCCATGCTTATACTTGTCCAAATGCCTTGATTTTTGGTGTGTTGATCATGTAATGAGTGCTGTTTAGCCATGATTTTTCTTGAGATTTATTGAGTCACTTTTGAGTTGATGTGGATTGGTTCATTCTGTTTGCTTCAATGAGCTTCCAACTTGCATGCTTTGCCTTATGTGGTGTATGAAATGAAATTGGTTGATGATATGGATATGAGACCACTTGGATGATGTTCTTCATTGATTAAACTTGATTCATGCCAATTTTCATGTTCTGTTTTGAGTTATTTCTCCCCCTTTGACCCTAGGCCTTGTCCTAGTGGTTAGTGCTTATGTTTGAGTTGTGTTTTCAGGACAAGAAGCATATGGCCTTGTGGAGTTTGATTTATTTGCTCATTTGGATTGATATTTGATTGATGTTGATTAACATTAAGTTGTTTTGTAGGTGGATTAGCTCCTTTGAGTTGAGCTTGTGCTTTGCTTGATGCATTGCTTGTGTACAGTTGACTGTCTGTTGTCTGTTGACATTCTTTTTTGAGTTGTATACTGATTGTGTTGGATTGTTTTCAGGTACCTTAGTTGCTATAGTTCATTGTGAACTTGCTTTTGATTTGATTGATAGCTTGAGCATTGAGGTATAATGTCTCTAACTCCATGTAGTCTGGAAGACCTGGCCTGTTATTTGGTCAGGCACCTGTCTGAAGTCCTCCTTAAGAGGCAATGCTTGTGTATGTTTATCTTTGTGCCAAGCAGGAAAAGACCTTTGATAAGGCAATTGGCAGATACAAGAGATGTGAAATCCATCTCCTGCTATTCAGTTGAGTCATCCCTTTGCTCACACAACTGGTGTTGATGCATTGTGGATATTAACCCAAGATCTCTGTTGAGTCAGTCATAGTGTAGAAGGGTTCCCACTTTCTGGACCCACACTTTCATCTGTCTAAAAGCTCTCCCAAGCCAGGGATAAGAGGTGTGAGGCACACCCCTCACTTCCTATCTCATCTGCTTCACCCTAACTCTCAATGTTAGGGTTAAGAGCTAACATCACCTGATTCCAGATGGCTTGTGTTTCACAGCCTAACCCTTGTGTGAGCCCACTTTGTTTGTATATAGTGTGTGCTATTTGTGTGATTGCTTTGCCTGTGCTGCTTAGGTTTAGCTTGCTCCCTGTGGAAGTTAGATAGCAACCTTAACTTAGGGATGATATGCATGATAACATCTAGGCTCGAGTCGTAGTCTCCCTAGTTGTGTCTCCCTTTGTATCTGGTTAGGCTAGTCCTTTGTCCCTGCGTAGGGGAACTATGTCGCCCTTATCCTCATACCAGATGAGGTACGTAGGCAGGAGATGAGCTGATCTCTCCGGGCGCCCTTTTGTTTTGTTTGTGTGATTTGTTTCTCCTTTTCTGGTTCGGAGTCCGATGTAAGTCCAGCGATTGGCATTCGGTTTCCAGTTTCTTTGTTGGAGTCTGACATAAGTCCAGCGATTGGCAGTTGGTTTCCCGTGTGTGTTTGTTGGTTCGGAGTCTGATGTAAGTCCAGCGATTGGCATTCGGTTTCCATGTTTGCCTGTTTGTGTGGAGTTTGACGTAAGTCCAGCGATTGGCAGTCGATTTCCTGTGTTGTTTTGTCTTGCGTGCGTTAGCCGAGCTACGAGTGCTCTGATTCTTCTTTAGTCCGAGAAGATACGTATGCATAGGATGCGACATCCTAGCGAGCATGTTTTCCCCTAGTCCCGAACTATGTCGACTCTGATGTCTATGCCTGATAGACTACGTAGGCCCAGGATGCGATATCCTGCCGAGTTAGTTTCTTTTGTTTTCGGTGTCTCTTTTAGCCAGTGTTTGATGTTTATTTGAGCAGTGTTTAGCAACCATTTTCTTTCCTTTTGTGCGTGGATCCCGTCGAGTACGATGGATGCGTAGGGGTGCTAATACCTTCCCTTCGCATAACCGACTCCCGATCCCATCTCTCTTTGGTCGCGAGACCATGTCTTTTCCAGGTTTACTTCGAGCGTTTCCTTTCCCTCTTTTGGGATAAATAACGCACGGTGGCAGCTCTGTTGTTTTCGCTTCCCGCCGGTTTTTTTGCGTAATGCGACACTTGCTGAACACATAACTTTGATAAACAACATTCTCATACTCTGAATATTCTTCACCATTATTGTCGTAAGAAATAGTTTCCATACAAGAGTTATTGCTCAATATTGTGTGGTTTTCTTTCATGTTTCTTAAAGCATGTTTATACTTCTTATCTAGAAGCATCTAGCCAAACACTTGTAATTCTTGAAATTGTTTCTGATTCCTCAAGCGACTTGTTTAGGTCTGTAGACCTGAGAGAACTAAGAGGTTGTAGAACTCTTAGACGAATTTTGTAATCTGTTGAGATTAGTGTTTTAAGTCCTTATTGAAGGCGAAATTGCCTTGGTCGGGTGGACTGGAGTAACTTTGAATTTCAAGCGAACCACGCTAAATCATTTGTGTTGTTATTATTTATTATGTGTGTGTTATTGCAAAAATATTTTAAATTCATGTGAAAACAATTCAAACCCCCCTTTCTTGTTTTTCTCTACCGTCAATGATGTGTGGATTGATACTTGATGAACTTTCATCATTTCAAATCTACCTTCAAAGTGATCATGAATCATTTAAGGTACTTATGATTGATGCATAAGTTTTCCTTAAGTGTCATGAAGTGTGGATGTAAGTAATGGGCCATCCTCCTAGCCTTTGTGCTTGATCATCCTCTTTCTTTTTCTTTTCTTATGTGGCATGGCTTTAGGAGAATGATTTATCTATCATTTCTCTAGCGTGTATTAACACAAACATTATTATTGGCCGGTCTCAGATGGTTGTGACATCTACATAAGTCCAATTACAATTGCTTAACATAATGCTAAATTTATCCCAAAGGCAAATGACATTTTTATAAGTGAGATTATAAGTCTCCTACTCCTCATGGTATTGTGTGAAAATGTTGCTCCTTTTTCATTTGTGAGAGCTAGTGACATACTTGTTGAGTTTTATCCAAGTTGGAGCCCTTCTTATAAATGATGCCTAAGACCATATTTTTATTCTTAAGAGTGGATAGTTGAGTTTTCTCCAAAAATGACCAAAACATCTTTACATTTTCTACTAACACTTTAATTGTATTAACCTTTACTTCAAAGTCAATTATATTTATACCTTTATTTTATGTCATTTACTTTATATTTTATGTTTAGAATTTCAATAAATATTGTTTTTGATTATGCTATTTTGTTCTTTGTCCATTTGGACCTTTCTTTTATATCATTGTAAAGAAGACACTAATAAAAAAAAAAAAGGCAAACTTGTTACTACAAAATCATGTAATTGTGGTTACTATCCTTGCCATCATTGTGGAGTTATTGACTTAGAATTAGGATCTTGACCTTTGCTTTAGGACTTGTGATCCTGAGACCCTAGAGTTCATGTGAAACATTTGACTTTGGACTTTCTTTTGGAGACTTGGTTGAACTGCTTTGGTTTCATCTGATACATGGATTATTATTTCCTTATCTTCCTTGCCTAAGGCTTAATCTAAAGGAGCGAATTCTTGATTTACCTATGTAATAAAGCTTGATATGTCTTGGTTTGATCTTTCTTCTCTAGCTCTTACTTTATACTTTAGGATAGTCTCTTCTTCCCTTCCCCCTTCTTTAATTTTCAAATATTCTCCCTCTTTTCAAAACCTTCTTATTTTTTTTAACTTGAACTTCTTTCTCAATTAACCTTGAATTTTGTCAAGTTATTTTCAAAACCTTTTCCTAATAAATGCTAATTCATCTTAAGCATATTTATACCAATTTCAAAAGACTAAAAGATGCATAACACACTTAAATCATTTTGTGCACTTTGTGCAGTTTTCCTTTTAAAAACTTTTCTCAAGGCATTAGACATGAGTCAGTTCCATAGTTGAGTTATAATTCTCCTATGTTCATAGTGTTGATGATAATCCTTTTCCATCTGTGGGAGCTAGTGGCATACTTGTTAATTCTTATCCAAGTTGGACCCCTTCTCATGATGATGCAAAGTTCTCATACTTGTGGATGACTAGTTTAGTATTCTCCTTAAAATGACAAAATGTCTTTTCCATAAAAATGAATCAAAATAAACTCCCTTTTTTATTTTTACCATGAACTAAGAGGTTTTGATCCTCCATTTCACTTTGTTGGTACGTAGGTATGAGACTTCAAAAGTCTTGGCAAACAAAAAAAAAATTAAAAAGAATGCTTTTTTCCCATCTCTCCAATCTTTTAACAAACAACATATTTTTCAAACCAAAATGTACATATTTTCAAAGAGGTTCCCATGGAGTGACATAGATGTTTTGGGTTCTAGTACCTTCCCCTTGCATAACTAACCCTCGAACCCTTTTTCTCTTTTTATTAGTTTTGTTTTTAAAACTTCTTTGGATTTTATTCGTACTTTTCCCCTTTCCTTTGGAAATAATAAAAGCGCGGTGGAGACTCTTGCTTTGCGAGTTAAGTTAATCAATAGCTTAATCTCAAAATTTTACCTTTACACCTAACATGGATTTGGAGAAAGCAAGAGAAAAGAATTGGCCTGCTGCAAAAGTTACTTTTTGCCATTTTGAGAAAATTCTATTTTTGCACATGAGGTCGGGTATGACTTTGTGAGGAGTTTTGGCTTGCATTCTAACTTTGATACATGCTTCAATATCATTTGTGACATGTTTGTGGATCAAAAGGACCAAAAGAAATGAGTTTGGGGACTTGGCATATTGAATTGCACATTCTAACTGGTATGGTCTGCCATTGCACATAGGATGAACCTCCATGTTTGGACCAAGGCCAAATGAAATTGGCTCGTTCACTTTGCTTAAAATTTCGGCCATTTGTTCTTTACCATGAGATTGATTGAATGCAAAAAGAACTAGGTCAAAAGGGCTTGTGGTTTGGAAATGGCAACATGCCAAAGTAGGG
The DNA here is from genome assembly GCF_024323335.1 of Lathyrus oleraceus. Classification (NCBI taxonomy): domain Eukaryota; kingdom Viridiplantae; phylum Streptophyta; class Magnoliopsida; order Fabales; family Fabaceae; genus Lathyrus; species Lathyrus oleraceus. Next base: position 295,503,340 of record NC_066580.1, read on the forward strand.
GTCATGACATGATTTTTGGGCATGGTAGGCATGTTGAACCAGCTTGGCCAATAGCAATTGACCCCCTTCCTAAATGAATTAGGTCTTGGACCTTGAAACAAAGTTGGATAAGAAGATATTTAGGACATTTAACTCGAAGTGGAATTAAAAAATATTGAAAAATGAAAAGTTATGATCTTTGGAACTTTCCATATGTCATTCTTGCCAAAATGTGACCAACCAACATGACCTGGTTTTAGATTTTTTGTGTTTTCTTGACTTTCAAGCCACAGTGGTGGATGTTATGACCTAAAATGATCATATCATGATGGTAAATGAAGTTTGGGGCCTTTGTGGAATGGTTTTAGGTCAAATTGGTGGGTGGATCAAGTCATGGAAAGTTGAAAAATCAAGTGTGAACCAACTACTTGAATGGATGTTTAAATGGTTCATTTGGATTATAATGGACATGAAATGATATTGAATCAATGGTCAAGAAGCCCCCAAATTAGGGTTTCTTGAGCCATAACTTTCATCAAGAACCATGGTCAGATGAATTAGGGTTTGAGTTGTAGGGGTCCAATTGAGATGTTAGAGGTCATGGGGCATGAAAAAACTTTGGATTTTAGGGGTCCTTAATTGCATGGCCAAGATCCATGGTGAATCGTGACTTGTGCAAGCCAAAGGGTATGTTTAGGCCTAGAGTTTGGTCCTTAGATGACCAGATGAATCTTAAGCTCCTTCAAAGGGGACTCACCACCCAAATTGGACTTGAGGAGTGAGTGAGATGTCTATTTAGTTTAGCTTCTATCACAAGAATAAAATCAACCCTTTTCCAAAAAGAACAAAAAATAAAAACTCGATCTAACATCGATTAGTTTCTCAAGTCACACCATTTCAAACCTTCCATTTCAATCCATTTTATACCCTTTTCAAACTCTCCAACCATTCTATCAAACCATTTTGTAATAGATAATCAAATGCGTGATCCAATGTCGAGTCATTTTCACAATAAAACTCAAAAACACTTAATGCTTATCAAACACTTTTCAATAAAGATGGAAACGGAACATGGTAGATACCACGAGCTCCTGAGACTAAGATTCGAGATGGATATCTCTCTTATCCTAGCTCTCACCATCATTCAATGCCCTTAATGCGGTTTCTTCAAACCTTTTCTCAATTAAATCTTAAAACATCTAAAAATATCAAACCCTTTTAAGATGGAACGGAACATGGTGGATACCACGAGCTCCTAAGGCTAGGATTCGAGATGGATATCTCACCCATCCAAGTTCTCTCCATTAATCAAATACATTCAACCAATCAAACTCTTTTCTCGTCGTCGTGCGATTGATCCTTCAACCCTTTTCTCAAACGAAAGGTACTTTGTCTTGAGACGATGCAAAAAAATGTTTCGTCCACTTGAACGTGTGAATAAGCTTGTGACGTTGCCCACGAATGATGGTTTGTAAAGTCATTCGACTGTGATGCAAATGTTCCCTTCTCCACTTGTTTTGGGTAGCAAACAATGTATTTTCATCGATTGACATAAAGTAGCTTTCGCTAAAATCGACCAACAAACAAACATTTTCTACCCATAACTACGTAAGCCTTGAGTTCTCTATTACACAGAGATACGTAGAAGCGTGATTTGTAAATCTTGTCAGGCACATTAATGAAAAATCCAAAAATATTTTCTCTTTTCTTTTGTTCATATTCTTCTTTCCCTCTTAATAACTTGATAAGCCTAACATTTCTAAGCTAACACTAACGCGCACAACTAATCAACCGATTCCCGTTGAGTACAACGGACGTAAGAGGTGCTAATACATTTCCCTTGCGTAATCGACTCCCGAACCCTGATTTGGTTGCGACAACCAATATCATTGTCGTTCTTTCTTGGGTTTTATCGATATTTTCCCTTTGCTTTTTAGGAATAAATAATGTTCGGTGATGATTTTGTTTAGTCCATCCCGCGAGCATGCGATTGCGC